>NW_005054389.1:2597079-2648339 GCF_000277835.1 Geospiza fortis
TGCTGTAATTCGGTGTGCGGGCAGACGCACCTGCGGGTGCCTTGGGAGCAGCTGCTGCGAGCGCCCCGGCCGCAGAGGTCTTGTAGCGTGAGGTTTCCTATCTCGAGGGTTTTAATCTCCGAAAAGGGGAAGAAGCAAAAGCACCCAGTGTGTGTTCAAAGATAACAGTTTTAAAAAAATAGCGACGGTGGAAAAGAATTATAATGGTGGCATTTCTGCTTTAGCAGTGATCTGTTGAGATTTATACCAAGGGGATGTTCTGTACGTTGTGGTGATTTCGCTTTAATGACACTGAGACTTTGCTTTCGTCACCCAGAGCCTGCTGTTCACTTCGTGTTCTGTCAAATGTACTTTGGCACACAATGAAACGTAGGCAACCTCAGCCTTTAACTTTGAGCTGGAGGAGGTCGAGCTATTTATCTTCAGTTTAAGAAAGCAAAACTGCATGGGAACTTTATGCTCTAGCAGAGCGTTAGTGTCCAGGCCAGACATCAAATCAAGGTAAGGATTGTCGATCTGGTATGCTGTGTAAAGATGTAAAGCACTTTTCAGAGGAGCTGGTGCATCTTGCAGGGTTAGAGCTTCATGTCTACAGCAGGTTTGTTCTTGGTGTCTGTGGGCTTTGACCCTTGGTTTGGTGCAGAATAGATTTTTTTGCTACGAAAGTGTTAAAAGTGAAATGAAGTTGAATCTAAGTTCTCATTTTGTTGCATTTTTATAATTGAGAGCCACTTCACATATGTACTGAGACTTTAGGAAATTTCTCTCTTCCAGAGAAATATACAATACTCTTGGGTTAGCCTGAGGCGGTAAATATTTACGTTGTTTGCTGATAATGAATGAAATTGACAAGACGTTTTGTCATGTTTGTAATGATCACATGCCTCTAAATTCTATGGGCCCATTTTGAATTAAGCGCCTCCAAGCTGAAGAGGTGATGGCCTAACATATGGGACGTGAGTAACCCAAATGTCAATCAAGGATCTGTGTCAATATACAACTTAGAGTAGAAAAGTTGTTTTTGAAGTTCAGGTTTAATTTCTGCTCATGGATAGTATTTTTCATTATAAAAGTATCAATGTTTGGGTTCCAAAAACTGCCCAGTATTGTCTTTTAACTGTAAAGCTGTTGAAAGGGTAGAAATAGCCTCAATTAACATAATGATCTCATTTAATGTATTGTTATACTAATGAGTAATCTTGTTTAATGGAACTGTTCATGTAAAAGCTCATCGGAGTAAAATCCATTACTTTTGGACCTGATCATCCTTTAAGAGGGATTGGTTATTTGGAATAAACCAGTTAGTAGGAAATGTTGGCACGGGCTCTTTAGGTAAAAAGCCATCGTGCTGTCAGTCTTGAGATGAACCTTGCTTGCCTGGCATCCTTAGAAAGTGTGGATCTCTCAAAATGGAGAGGAGATGAAGGAATATAAGATTACAGAAACTAATATGATAAAATATATCAACAGTGGTTGTGGTGTTCTCTTTCAACCACTATTCACTGTAAACAGCAGCACCATCTTCTTAATTAGAAGCTTTCAGGCAGGGTTAAGTCCCCCATGCCAACAGGGATGCTAAGGAGATCAGAATACTAATGGTGCTTTTGATAATTAGGTTGAAAATCCTGTATTGTGTTTCAATTGGAGCAATAAAAACAGATTATGTAAATCTCTGGATACCTGCACACATGTATGTTGCAGTAAAATCCCAAGAGCATTAAATAGTTATCCCAATGTTGAAGTTTGGCTGGTCAGGAAAGGTCTTTGCTTTTCTTCCCAGCTCTTGGACACGCACCCCAGCTCACTCTGAAACTGCTACCAAGTAGGTGCATTTTGGAAGATATACTGAGAATGTTGTTTCCTCCTTACTCAAAAGTAGCTGGATTTGCAGAGTTCTGGGCTTTGCTCAGTAGTCATTCTCTGTTCTAAAAGGAGGATTCAGCTGCAGCAGTTCTGCTGACAATATCCTATAGGAATTGAAGAAAGTCTCCTCAGGGTGGGGGTTTTGCTTATCCCTGGTCACATGGGGAACTGGTGTCGCAAGTTCTTGCTAAAATGCCTGATTCACTGCAGATTGTTGGGTTTTTCATGAGCACTTAGTCTGTGCTGAGCTGAGGTCCTGCTCTGCAGAGTGCATTTTAATGGCCTTTATTGAAGGGGTACTGGCACTGCTGGCAATGTCCTCACTGCAAGGAGGCTTGCCTTCTTAGTCAGAGGAAATGGGTGATAAGGATTTGCTTTGATGAGGTGGCTGAACAGCTTATGGATCAGGAATAACCCTTAAATTGTACATAATTTCTGCAATTATTCCCTGAAGCCTAAGAAATTCTGTGCTTTTAGGCTAATCAGCCCAGATGGCCTGTGACACACACAGCACAAGGGAAACATCCAGGGAGAACTGAATGTCCCAGCTCCTCTTGACTCAATAATATGCCTGCTTTAAGCTGGAGATTCAAAAATCTCTTCTAGATGGATGCAGAGTTTATCACTAGTGTGGAGTTGGATGGTAATTCAATTCATGCTCTTTTTGTAAATTGTTTTAAAAATTGGCTTTATTAAATGCTATTTTTTCTGATCTTATATTAAAATTATTACATGGTCATGTGGATATATATTTTTGATGAGTTGAGGGTTGCTGTGGCTTTTGAGTAACCTTCATCTCAGTAAAGCAGTCTTGCATAGGTAGAAACTTGGCAAGGCCCAGGCTGCTGCTGTTGGTAGCAGGACACTTGAGGGGAGGAGCACAATCTGTCAGCCTGCATAGCCTTATCCATCAGTAAACAGAGTTAAAAACAGAAAAAAAATCTCTGTGTAAATCTTTTAATCATGGAAGCTTTCTGAAATGGTAATTTGGATATGTATAGCTTTACTATGACTCCATTGAGCACTGATTAAGCAAAACAAGCAATATGTATTGCCTTCCTGTAAATTTGAATAAAACACAACATAGATGACTAACTCTGAAACTAATCCTGTGACGAACTGTCGCTTGTAACTGAAGTTACATCTCAGTTTCTTGGATAATCTGTTTTGATTTTTTCTCCTTCGGTTTCAAACCTCTGGGGACATAACGAATATCTGTGTCTTCCACGCTGTAGGAAACTGACCTTGAGAAGTACATTCCAGCATAGCTGTTGGCGTATCAGAAAGCTGGTAGGGAAACACAAAACACACGTTAAAATCCTGGAGGCTGCCAGTCTGTTGTCGAAAACATCGTGGTATTTGTTATGCTGTGGGAAACTTGCAAAGTTGTTTGGTACTCAGACATTTTCAGGGAGTCTGGTTTTGAGACTGGAAACTGATTTATATCAGTGGAATTATAGACAGAAGCTGTATTGAGTCCAGCACTAACGAAATGAAACCCAATAGCGAGAAAATGATACTTTGAAGATGTGTTTTACAAATAAGCAAGTTTCAGCTGAAAGCTGTAATACACAGCTGTGTGGCTGCAGTGTTTTTCATCAAGGATGAATGTTAAGAAGTCCAACTTCAAATAATACAGTATCTTCATGAAAACACATAATTGTGAAACAAACTGGTGTGTTTGGTAGCAAGGAGAGTAGGTACGTTGCCTCTTCTTGCCATGTAGGGGGTTTAGAAGCAGTTTTAGTAGTTTTCCTTGAGAATCTCTGCAAGACAATGAAATAACCTTGAAAGAATTGTTATTGGGGCTCTGGAACTCCTTACTTAAGGCAGTCAAGGATGCAGAAGGTTTGGAGGCTCAAGGACAGGTTACACAAAATAGTGGACAAGAGATCTGTGGCAGGTTCCTGAACAAACTGCATCAAATTTAAGAAATTCTATGAATTGAGAGCCATTGAAGGTTGAGGAAGTCACATTGTGTCTTTGCCCTAATCATCCCTTCCCTGGTGCATTTTTGTTTTAAGGCAACCACAGGAGTTAATGGGACTTTTGCATCCTCACCTCTAAAATAGAATTGACTGGAGGAACTATATGGAGAATTGAACTGGGCATTGAAATGCCATGATCCACACACAGTGAAATTCCGTGATTTATATAATATTTCCAGCTTATGCAGGATTCACTGTCTGTCTTTCATGATAGCAGTGTTAAGGATTTTCTCTGTCAGTCCTTTTTCTAGTATTTTTTTTAATCCAGCAGTAGCTGACTTAACAATATGATTTTTTTAGATACATAGCAATGTGCTGATGTGTTCTTGTCTCAAGATCATGATCTTCTGTGAAAAAACTGAACTATGCTGAAATAGCATTGGCAATATGTAGCAAAGAAAATCTCAAAACTATTTTTTTCTATCTTCTTTCTGCTTCATCTTGTCTAATCTTGCTCAGTTATCACGTGTGAACCTCTTCAGGCTTATTGAAGATATCCCAGTACCAGTGAGTCTATGAATTACATGCAGTCTCTTCCAATTATCTCTGCTTGCCATTCAGCTTAAGCTATAACTAGAATTCTTGCTCAGGCAGCAGAAGAAAAAGAAAGAATGAGTTTATGTGGCTAGAGGGGGGGAAAAAAACCAATTTGCATACTGGTTGAAAGCTCAGCCTCATTGAAGATTTAAACCCATGGAAATTCTTAGTCTTGAGATACCCACATAAAAAAATGTTCAACAGCTGTTCAGAGAGGAAGTATTGTTTCTGTTATTAGTCATTATTTAATCATTACAAAATATATTTTGAAAAATATGTTAGTTACCAGTGTGAGAGGCTTCTAGCGCAAGACAGCTCAGTGTTTTTGCCTGTAGAACATACATCAGTTGAATAAACAAACCAGGGGAGTAGGATGGACAACATGGCAGTCTAAAAAGGGATATTTCCAGTTATAATTAGCTGTATACCAAGTTTCACTTGGCTTTCAGCCTGCCTGTTGTTATCAACAAGAAAATCCTGCTCCAGCTAACATGTTTGTATGTAAGAAGACAGTAACTGGTAACCAGCTCTTTGAGTTTGTTACTGAGTCAATGGTGAAGTAAATCTTTCCTAGAAGAGTTAGAGACGGGAATAGTGTGTTTGAATCACTAGGTAACAGTGGATAGTGCTGAGGAAAAAAAGATTATTCCTCTGTTTTTAAGTGAAATATTTGCTAGAGAACAGCAGGTAGTTCCTACTGGTTTGCAGTAGGACATTGCTTTTGAGACAGATGCAATCTTTCTGGATTTGTTCTTACAAGACAGATTAAATTATCCATGTGAAATGCTGTTGCTGAAGGACTAAGACCATCAGCAGAAGCAGGGGCCTGTTTCTGCTGTCAATTGCTTTGATGCTGACATAATCACAAA
Organism: Geospiza fortis; assembly: GCF_000277835.1. NCBI lineage: Eukaryota > Metazoa > Chordata > Aves > Passeriformes > Thraupidae > Geospiza > Geospiza fortis. The sequence continues at coordinate 2,602,337 of NW_005054389.1, forward strand.
ATGCTTTAAGGAGAGATCTGGATCTGACATTTCACTGGTAGAAAGCTTTAATTCTAGACTGCAATTGATGTTTGGGATTTTTCCAGTCAATCTTAGCCACAGCATAAAACTTAAATTGCCTTTATGATGGTGATGCGCCTTTAAAACTCTTCTGAAGGGCAGGTTTCTGATTACCTGCTGCCTTATTCTTCATGTAAGAATGCCAAAAATGTTTGAGAAACCTTGGAAAAAAGACTCTGATGGGAAAGAGGAGAGTCTTTCCAAAATCTCTGTACTTGCACACAAGCATATACACAATTATGGCTTATCTTCCAGGACAGAAATCTTGCTAAATGCAGGGAAATATTAAGATAGCATAGGAACCTAGATATAAATGTGCTTTATAGTCACAGTATGTTTGTTTGGGGTTGTTTTTTGGAGGGGCTTGGGAGGTGCTGGTGAATGATTAACAGCTGGCTTCTTTGTAGGTGTCTGACTTTGTCTCTAGTTTGCAGAGTATTGGATCTGTAAGGCAGGCAGACAATGTCTGTCTTTTCTTACTTCAGTTTTTCCCCTTTCTGTTTGTTATCCCTGCAAATTTGGTAACAATTTAAAGTATCATCAACAAGAGAAACAACTAAAGGCTTTTTGTTTCTCCAACAAAGATGTTGAAAACATCTGCATCTTTTGCTATTTAGGAGCTATTAAGCAGCCCTAGTGAAGAAGCTTGACTTGCTCACTGGGGTGGAATCTCCTGGGTTGGTTCAGTCCACAGGAGGCTGTTCCTTGCATAACATAGGGAGTGAAGTAATTCACATAATTCAGTTCCTTCTAGCTGGGGTGTTTCTGCACTGGAGCCAGATGTATTGGCCATGATTATGATAATTTTCTGATATATGGCAGTATATCCCTCCCACCTCTTGAGCATTTCTGGGGTCAGCACACCTAATGTAGTGCTGTTATCATCTGGGCTTTGTGTTCCTTGGATGCCAGTGAAAGCCACTGTGCTCTGGTCCTGTGTTTTGGAGCTGGTTATGCAAGGGCTGCCTGGTGTTTGTATCTGCAGGTACAGGCTTGACATTGCTCATCCAGGTTGAACAAGGTCTGCTGAAGAAAGGAATTGATGACTTCCTGCAAGAGGATGCATCAGATGAAGAGCAGGTTCAGAGAGGAGTTGTGCATCTCCATGCTTTATTCCAGTTTCTAGCTGACCTGTGACTAACAGCAGTTAGGCTGTGAGCACTAAGGCAGGAAAGAGTAACTGTCATTGCATTTCAAGTCTCATTTATCAGCAAACCATAATAACCTGCATTAACACGTAAGAGGAACTTGAAATTGCACTGTCAAGGCTTTGTTCTTCTTTACAGACCCTGATATTCTCTTTTACTGGGAGTAATTTGTCTGTACCCTCAGGTATCCTCTTCCATCTTCTTGTCTTTGTGCTGAAGCTGTTCCTTGCTGCAGCTGGCTAAACATCTGGACCTTGACTGCTTTCCTCCTTGTTAGCTGTGTAAGAATGACAAAAATCAGTGCAGCTTTACTTGTTTGAGAAACAGGTTTTCAGCAAAAAATTTTCCTGTAGGTAAAATTTGCATGGCTTTTTCAATAAAATCTAAAAGGGCTTATGATAATTCATACCCTGTTTTGCTTCAATGTTTTGGTTAGGTTTGATGTAAAAATTTTGAGTTTAAAATGCCTAGTTTCTGTTTGGCTAACATGAAAAGCACAAGTGGGCAACAATTACCAAGTATCCTTTCTGGGCAGATAACGCTTTGCCCTTTTTTGCTTCCTTGAGGTGCCTGATGCTCTGTGTAAACAGCATTAATGGCACAGTGAACTGACAGTGTGGCCCTGAGGGATGCAGAGGGAGTTTTTGATTCTAGAAGTATTGTGGTAGCTTTCTTCTACAAAATAGAGCTGCATTTCCCTATTTGTTTTTCTCCAGTAAGTGCTTATGTCCTCTTGCCTTATTGAACATTAAGAATGCTGATGAATAGCAAGAATGCTTTTAGAGATGGCAAGGGATGTCACATTTTCTGCTGTATTGACCAAAGATATTGCTCAATGTTAGAAATACTGAAACTCTAATCTCTTTATGATTTATTTCTTGCTTCCTTCTCCCTTTATTCATTATCATGTTCTGCTCCTGTTATTTGACCTAGTGTATTTTGACAGTAAATTGAGCACAAGAGCAGCTTGGATAACTGGTTGTTTGGTGTTTGCTAGATCAGCCCTTCAAAGTGGGTAGAACCTTGTTAGTGTGAGGGAGGAAAAACAGAAAAGGGTGTATCTCTAAGCTGCCTTGAGACCTGAAAAAAGAATTTCACAATGTGGGACACAGAAAAGCAAGGTAATTTCTGAGAAACAGAATAAGAAGCCCTCACAGTCTTGGAATTTCTTGCTGTACTTCCTGGCTATGGTACTTTCAGAAGGCAGTGTCAGAGAAACTGGTGTTAATCACTGCAGTTTGGACATAGGAAAGGGAGAGTGGCTGAAATTCAGGGATGCCTTCATAAAGCATTGGCAATTGATTTAAGAGCAGATCTTTTGGAGATATGGAAGACAGGAGAAGGAAGGCAGACTTGGAGGATGTCACTGCAGAGCTGATAAATCTTGCTGGATCTTGGAGTGAAGGTGGCACTTTGGACTGAACTGAAACCTCTCTATGCAGAGTAAACAGCACAAGAGGTTGTAAATACTCAAAGTTCAATCTTGAAGCCATCAGAATTTCTGGTTGCATTCTGATTCGTTTTAATTCATACAGCATGCATGATTTCCTCAGGATTCATGATCTTGAATTCCCCAGGGCTTGTCATGCTCAGAGCAGGTGTTTGCCAGCTGGATCTCTTGCCAGTTTCTTCCATTCTGTTAAGCTCTCATGGTCCTCTTAAAGCTGAAAATTGACTTGCAGTCATGCTGCCCATCTTGCAGTGTTCTTAAGTGAGTGCTAAGGAAGCCTTTTGCTGTTTCTGTTGCAGGGACCTCCCAGACTTTTCCGTGATGGCATTCAATACCTCCCTACAGTGGTGAAAATAAGATATTTTCACATAACTGATCTAATGCATTTTTAATAACCCAGAGGTGTAAGAGGTGGTTTATAAGTTGTGCATAGGGCACAGCTGAAATACACGTGCACTTCAATTTCTGTGAGTGAAACACAGATCTGAAGCTGCTGCTGCCATGGCAGTAGGACTGCAGAGGGGAATTTCTCTGGCCTGTCACCAGCCTGTCACATGTGTTCCATCTCTCAGCTGGGTATTGTACACTGCTGTGACAAGAGGAGGGGAATTCAGTCTCATTCAGGAATCTGGAACTGGAAAATGCTGTTATCTTCCTGGTGGCAGCGATCTTAGGGATTGCAGGATTTTAAAATGTATGAATACATTTTCAAATGTATGAATCTTTGAGCTGTCTTCTTCTGTAGGGCAGAGTCTCAGGTGCAAAGCTGGAGTTTGCTGAGAAGCTAATGTATGGGAAACTGCCTTCCTGGTGGTGCTGAAACAAACTGTGAATGAAATGACAGTGTGCTTGTGCTTGCCAGTTGAAACTAACAGTGCAGGATTTTATTGAGGTGTAAATAATCCTGTAGAGGAAGTACCAAGGAGGGTGAGAATTAATATCCTTTTGCTTATCACCAGGATCTTGAACATCCTTGAAGGTAAGGATGTAGCAGCTTTTCAGTTAATTCAGATTATACTTCAGAGGGGGACTGTGGATTTTAACTCCTTTTCCCTGGATCATTATGTAAGGCTAGGCTTTTTATAATTAGCTTAATTCCTGATTAGGCTTGTGTGCACTAGATAATGTATTTCCCAAGGCAAAGAATATAAAACTTGTTTGCCCAAACGTCAGTTTTTTAAAAATCCACAGATTGCTTAAGTCTAAAAATACTTTGAATTTCTTTATAGTACAGTAGGCTGCAATTTAAATTGTATTGAACTTGAATCTTCTGGGATACAGAAATCATACTCTTAACTGGTAACAGTGCTGCTTGATAAGGGAGTTTATTTGTGAGGCTGGTGTAATCTTTCCTAGTAAACATAGCTAAAGATTAAGGAAGTTTTAGGGAACTTCATAAGAAAATTCCCATTTTCTGGAAAACATCTGCTAGACATGATGCTGTTAAGTTTTAGTGGGGTTTTTTTGATGACATTGTGTTTCAGTGAAACAAATGAAACATTTCGGCTCCAGGAAGTGGCACAGTAGTTACAGTTACGTAGCTAATAAAATACAGAGAAGTATTGTTTGTTTTTTAATTTAATTATCTGAAGTGTTCTGGGCTATCACTATGGTTTTGTTGAAGATAATGTGTTGTCTTTGCCTAATCAAGGATAAATGAGCAAGAGTCCTTCCTAGAGAACTGAAAGGTCTCCTTTTCAAGTTTAATTTGCAGCACTTGGTGGAGGATTAAAGTAATCTAATTAAATGGCCTCATTTAAATTTTGCAGTCACCTAAGAGATGGTAGACAGATGTGAAAAGGGAATTATCCATAAAGCATGCAAGTTAAATTAGCAGCTTTCTAATTTAACTTTTTCAATTTGGAAGATTTCTTCACGAGACTTGCCTTTTCTTTAGGTTATCTTCTGAGGGATCTGCACTGTGGTGCTTGCTGGGAATGAATTCATCAGCATATTAAAGGCCATTTTTTATTCATGGAGTTATTAAAAAAAAGGCGTACTTTATTGCATGTAGTTGACATGAAATAAAGATCTTTGATGTTACCTGATGATAGTTATATTCCTGTGCAAGGTATGCAGGTAGGCAAGAAGTCTGACATTAGACACTTCAATCCACATGCAGGCAGGTGTCATACATGGGAGTGAAATGTTCTGCTGGTCCCAGGGGGAAATACTTGTGTCCTTCTTTGCACACCTGGGTGAGGGCAGTGTCTCTGCTGTGCAAGAATTCACTGAGTTTTTGAAAAGTCAGGATCTGTGTATTTCAAAATGGAAATGCACACACTAGTTGAAGAATGTGGATTCCGGTGTTTTAACAAGTTAGGAGCCCCTAAATGCCCTGTCTGCAGTAGCTTTCTCTTTCTACCTTTGTAATGTAGATCTGCTTCCAGAAGTACTGCTCTGGGGCGTCCTATTCACTGACAAATCCTCAGGGTATTTCAGTTAGCATTAATTTAATGCCACTTCGATTTTATCTTTGATTTTATCTTCAGCTGTATCACTAAGAATTTAAATGTTCCTTAGTGAGTCTTGCAGCCTGGGGAGTGGTTCACTTTAGGGTAATGCCTGCTGTGGTTACACAAGATATTCTGTGTACTTTGAATAAGTAGAGCTTTTGAATTCGCTTACTAACACTGACCTTATGCAACTGTTGCACTGTACTTCAGGTTTATGTGTGAATAAGATGATTTCCAAAATAGACTACAGTCTCCATACAAAGAGAAAACAATGATTAGGAAAGTGAATCTTGATTTGGGGAGATCCATAAGGTCTGGGAAGAAAAAATGTTGTGGTGAGATGCATGATGAGTAGTTATTTCCTATATTTTAGGCATTGGGGAAATGGAAAACAATCTCAAAAAATTAGCTTCTAGTCAGATTTTACATTATTGTTTTTTGCAGGTTTATGTTGCTGACCACAGGTTTTTGCTGTGTCATATTTATGGCTTTTTAAAAAATACTAAATCTAAAGTTTATAACTTAATAATTGTAACAGTTGAAAAGTTCAGTTTGTTGCTGAAAATGGGTAAATGGAAAAAAAATAAACAAAGAAATCATCCAATCTCTTCTCAAGTTTATTTTATAGATTACAAAAGGAAAACAAAAAAAGATGGCTTTTTGATGTAGAGAATGAAAGTTGGGAGAGGGAGCTGTGATCTGAAGAACATATTGCCAGATAACTGCTGGAACTCTGGAGTTCACAAAATGTCTGGGTTACTTTTTATCAGCATGGTGGAGTTAGGCACCGAAATCTCGGAAGCATATAGCTGCAAATGCATAGAAAACTGTGTTTAATGCGTGGTTGATTCGGGTTTAATGTTGTTTTATTTTCCTTTCTTAGATTCAAGCACCCTTTAAGGACCAATGTACCCAATAGCTCATGGAAGAAAAAAATCAAAACAGGACATCCTTGGTTTCCAGGCTACCGAAATATGGAATGAAAACTTTAGGGGCTGTTTTGCAACCGATGCCAAACGGGACGGCCGTGAACTTAGCAGGGAGTAATGGTGGCAAAAATTTCAACAAGCACAATGGCACTGTTGGAATGTCTTCCTTTGCTTTCAACTGGAAAAAATCAAATAAATATCAGCTTAACGATCAGAATGGGAGAGAGGCCAACGCCAGACGCAACTCTAATGAAAAATTAATTGATTCTGAGAAGTACCCTCAATCTCAAGGAGCATTGGGCAATGATGAGCTCAGGGTGGGTTTGAACAGCACTGCTTCGGTTGTGTCAAAAGCAGCAAAGCAAACCAATATGTTTGTATCTTCTACTGAGGAATTAAATCCAAAGTCTATACCTGGACTCTCTAGTTCAGCTAAATTCACCAAAGGTACCCTGTCAGGAAGGACATACTCTGGACTCAATGCTCCAAGATCAAATTTAAATGGATTTTATGGAAATCGGCCGGTGGCAGGTTTGCAGAGACCTAGAGCTAATTCTGGTGCCACAAGGACAAGTTCAGGAGAAAGCCTGGCACAATCTACAGACAATGCCAGCAAGGCTTTTTCCTGTGACAAAATGGTAAGATCACAAAGTTTTTCACATTCCATTCAGAATTCTTTCCTTCCCACTGCATCTCTAACCAGGTCACATTCCTTTAATAAAGCTGTGGATCTTACAAGGCCTTATCATAGTCAAAATGTCGCTGCCAGGACGTCTCAGAGGTCTGCTCTGCTGTCAAGGAATGCGTGTCAGTTGGATGTACCCAATGGAAACGAGCCGATGAAGTATGGATTTACCAGACCGTACTCGGCTGTGTCAGCTCCCTGTTCCAAGAAACCCCCACTGTCAAATGGATCTGGGTCAGCACCTTCCTATGGATACAGATTAAGTCGGCCTTCTCTGCTGAAGCCTACCAGGCAGCGCTTTGCTGGGAATACTGTTGTGGATGGCAGCAAAAGCGCGGCTCCGGACGCGCGCCTGGTGGAGAGCGCGGAGATTTCAGCAAACATCAACAGGGCCGTTGATAAAAACAGCATTCTAGAGAGCAGGGCTCAAAGAACAGAACCTGGGGAGGCCCTGCATGAAAGTCTGGGAAAACATGGGTCAAAAGTGATGTGTATGAGCGATGATGGAGATGAAATATCGATATCTTCTTTGTCATCCTCTGAGAAAAACGATTTGAGTGAAGACTTCAGTGACGATTTCATAGACATAGAAGAGGCAAACAGAACTGTACAAATCCAGCAGAAGGAGAGCTGCCTTCAGGAATTAGAGCATGGGAGCAGAACGTCCATTGAGCCCTTCACATCTCTCAAGGAAGGTGGAGGATCTCACTGTAATGCTGATGACTGGCTTGATATAAATGTGTCTGGTAAATACATTTTTTATGTTCTGTTTGAAATTTTAGGTGCTAAATGAAAATTCTGTGATGGTAATTAAGTTATTTAATGTAATTGCCCATTGCTTATGATTTGTTTCAGAATGGAACTGCTCTATGCTGACATATATGTTTGCTTGTGCCTTTCCTGCATTATAGTTTTTTTCCCAAGCATTACTTTGAAGAGCTCTTTGTGATAAAAATGAAGGTGACCTCCTTTAAACACATTTGTGTTGTGGTTGTGGGATTCCTCATATCTTTGCTACGCCATTCATTTTCTGGGTTGGTGATATTTTAAGAAAATTTCACCTCGTGCTCCCTCCACCTCTGTAGGCAGAGAACAGCTGTAACTGCTTCTAAGTAGTGGAAATAAGTGTAGGATGTGTAATTGAATTAGCTCAGTTATAAACAGGATTGTTACAGGGTCTTTTTTTGTTTTTTTTTCTGATGCATATTTATTCTTTAAAAATGAGTTGAAGACACAAGAAGATGCTTTTGAAAGTCACATTTTCTAATCTTTGATGGGCTTCTCATGATAATAGCTTGTTTGAGAGATGTTGCAATTGAAAGACTAGATCCAAAGGATATATTTTTGGACCTACCTTCTAATATGTTAAGGAGATGCAGATTTCTAGAAAGTAGCTTCCACAGTGGGTGAATTAGGGCAGTGTAAAAGGTTAGCAAAGATGTAGGTTGGAAGATTCCTTGGTTGAAGATGCCAAACCAGCTTGAGCTTTTTCCCCTTCTGGAATCAGGGAACAATACTGTAGAAAGCTTTCGGGTATTTCTTTTACAGTACAGCTCCAGCAAAGGTAGCACACCAGTAAGAGGCATTTTAATGTTTATTTTTTGAAAATTGGATTGTTTTTGTAATCTTAACTGATGCTGTTCTCTTTAAGCAGTGGATGACAACAGTGAAAGCACAAAACACACTACTGAGAATGCCATCTCTTCAGAGATGAACTACAGAGCTGGCTCCTCCTTTGAGCTTTCTCCATCTGACAGCTCTGATGGCACATACATGTGGGATGAAGAAGGGCTGGAACCTATAGGAAGTGTCCATCCGTGTGGAAGTTACGACTCTTCAGAAATGAACAGCATAGTATGTATCTGTGTTCACAACTTGCATTATTGCAGTGTGTTGAGTTTATTGCTTATTAACTATATTTTTTAAATATTCATTATTTTTAAAAAAGTTATAATTGTTTCCTCTTTCCACTGTAATTGATTGCTTTGTGAAACTTCTTATTTAGGAACTCCTGTTTCTGGACAGGTGACCTTGATCAGGCTGTTTGCCCACATTTTTTTCTTTCTTTATTCTAAAGTCAGGACAAAACATGTCCTTCTTTATGCAGTCTCATACCAATGCTCACAAAGAGTAAAGGAATTTGATTTCTGCAAAGCATAGGTTCAGCACCTCCTAGCAATCTCTAAACATAGGAATGAAAAAGCCAGAAAATAGCTGTTGCCTCTGTGGCTTCTTGCATCTGTTATTCTGTACTGTGTGCTCATAGGGCCCTTGTGAGCAGAAGAAGACATTTGATTTCTCTCTTCAGTCAGTCATAGCATCTTTGAGGCGGAGACCTGGCTGTAGCTCACTGTAGCAGGGCTCCATGCATCTCCAGTGGGATACACAAATGGAGCACAACCTTTTTCTTACTGCTAAACTCGAGCTGATGTGCAAGAAGCATCATGAAATATGAGGAGAGTGGATGGAGGGTTGTTGCTGTGCTGTGATGTGATCCTCCGAGACCAGAGAGTCAACCTTGGAATTTCAGTGGGCCTGAAGAAAATTCTGTCTATCTGCCCTTGTTTATACTTCTTTTTCTGCATAGACTTCTGAATCAAGCAACTTGGGTTTTATTAACATGATGCTAACAATCAGAAGGTTTGACAAAACCAGTTTGGTTTAATTGATGTGTCACGCTTCGTGAGTTTCAGGTATGTTGGGTGCTGTGTCACCACTGCCAATTTAGTAATGTAAATACCACTTTCAGATTGGGCGCAGATAGGTAATTATATTCTTTGTGTGTAACTAAATATCAATTCCTGATATCTTTTCAGCTGCTTGTGGTATTGTTTGCTCTCCATCTTAAATTATGATGTTGGGATCTAGTGCTTGAAAGAGTTTAGCAGTGGTTATTAACTTTTTGAGGCAATTGTGGCCAGCTTGGAAAAGCTGTTAAAGATTTTTTGTAGTGTGAGTTTTGTAGCTTTATTGGTATTTACAAGGAAAAGTTTCATGAAGGCCGCTGCAAAAAAAAAAAAAAAATACCCTTGTTGCACACACATGCTTGCACATGCCAAGAAAAAAGGGAAGTTTTTAAACTTTGTCCTTGGTAAGTTTTAAACATAGATATTTTGATACATATGCTGAAAAGTAACAAACAAATGGAAGGCACTTCTGCTGTGCTTTCAGAGTATATATCTAGGTTTTGGTCTGTGTAGCCCATATGAATTAATTTGTGCATGGGTATGAGTTCCTACTGAATCAATGAGCTGATTGACAGAAGCTGTTGTAAGCAGATGTGGAGCAAAGGGACATTAGAAACCTTTGATATTCTTGTTCACTATTGTGGATTATTTCTTTGTTTATTGAAAGTAAACAGTTTTTAGAGAGGGCTTAAGAATGGAAGAATGTATTTACTAGTTTTGGAGGAAGTGGAGAAAGGAGATTTTAAGACATGATGTTGAATCTAGAAGATCATTTATTGTTGCTACCCATTTTGATTTTTTATCCTGTTACTGCTTTTCCTGAATTCAGTGCTTGCTTTACTGTGACATTTATCTGAATGAGAAAAGCATCAATAGCACCTTTTTATTTTTGCAAGGCAGAAATGTATTTTCAGTAGCTTGGATTTTGAGGGGGGAAAAATAGAGCTCTGAAATGTCGAATTGCCTCTTAGTAGTGGGATTTTTTTTCCCTGTACTTGTTGGTTTTGGTAGAAATTATGATATATTTGATTTCTTTAGCCTAAAGATTAAACAGCGATCTTTTCTAATCTGAAGATGCAGAAGAATTTCTGATGCAGTTTTTAATTCTTTCTGAAAAATAGTACTCTTGAGTAGGTTACTGTAAGCTTTTATTCCATGTTTTCCCTTTTCTCTGCAAGCAGGAAGTAGAAAGACAAAAAAGTGAAGGCATTGAGAATAATTATTGTGATTAGTCAACATGTCAGATGTTTTGATTGCTGGCAGATACGTGATCAAATTATGCAGTTTCTATCCTCTAGTGTGGTGAGTTAAAAGCAGTTCATATCTGTGTGTCAAAATCCAATTGATGAGAGTCAGATTTAAGAATTTGGAGTGCTTGGGCTAATGCCAGCCTGCCTGCCCTTGGATTTAGTATTTCCAGGGCAGTCACCAAAGCAGTAGTTGTGGAGTTCCTGTGGCACCAGGCTGGGTGAGTAGAAGCAGTGTGGCTGAGTGACAGTTCAGGGAACTGTGTGCTGAGTAATTGGTCATGTTTACTGCACAATTGGCCTTTTTCTTCCTCATTTCCATCCTGCTGTTATTTTGGTAGTCTTTTAAGCTGTATCATTCTTAGTATCAACAAATACTAAATGCTAAATGCTTTTCCTAAGTGTTTCCATAGATGGCAGTGCAGCCCCCACGAGGGTGATCTTAGTTTAGGAGTGTTTGGAGCATCTTTGGGAGGGCAGCTTATGTCAAGGGGATTTTAACTGGGTGTCTGAAATGAGAACCAGCATGAGAAGGTAAGAGCAGGAACTTGCTGGCCTCTGAAGCACGTTGTTCCTTTTGGGGAGCAGAAAAGCCAATATCTTTGCTATTCTCAGTGCATCTTGGTTTTAAAGACATGGGGATGAAGAATAAAAGAAAATTTGACCTCTTTTAGTACAGTCCTCCTGTTCTTTACTAACTGAGTGAGCAGCTGTGGAGAAGATGTGTTGGAGGTTTAAGAGCCATACAAATCTAAATAATATAACAGGGAGGACTTAGAGCTTGGTAGGAATGTGTGGGGTTTTTCTAAGGAAGAAAATATTTTTGTCTAATTCCATAACAGAAAATAACTAATTCCACTATCCTTGTTGTTGTTCCATTTGTTCTATTTTCACTTTCAAATGGAAATTTTGGTTATTATGGATAACTTTCTTAGTGCTGAACTGCTTTCAGATTTCTAAGCACTCATTTTGTTGGTGCCCTTTTTAGTTTTTCCCACAGCTGGTCTTTGCTGCTGAGCACCAGGTTCAGTGCTGTGTGAGCAGACTGACGCTTAGCAGAGCAGTTGATGGCTCTGTAACTTAGCAGGAAGGGCAGTATTTATCCATAGGTGCTCTCACTTGATTCTGTCTGTGCCTTTTGCTCCTGTCCTGGGTTGTAGTCACTGACAGCAGTGCCTAGTTCCTTTAGTGCTTCGTGGCAGAAAGGTGCTCAGCAGTGCCAGGTACAACTCCTGGTTGTAGTTTGGTTTTGTTAGATTTTTGTTTTCAGTAATTTTTGTCTGAAAATACTGTTCACCGTATGTGTAAGCAATGTGTTCTCAAACAGGCATCCTGACTGGAGTCTCATGGCTCCTTTGCTTGCCCTCTCTTGTTGTAGCAAGGTTTGGGGTGTTTTCTCATCTCCAGCACATTAAGTAGACACATGAGAAACAGAAGCTTTAATGTGTCTTTCTTCAGAGTGAAGCTTTGAATGTTTTTTGCAAGTGCAAGTCCTTATTTACATTGAGAAGGATGGGTAGTACAGCTGTTCTTGTTCTGAGTTATCTGCTTGTTTTAAAGATGCTACAATATTCTAGTGCTCAAAGTCTGCAAGAAGTAAAGGTTTAAACTGAAAACATTCCAATAATTTTGGCTTCTTTCTATAATATTCTCGAGAGAGGTTTTTGCAATGTGATTTGGGTTTCTTTTTCTCATTTATTTTCAAGCAATTTCATTTGGGCCAATAAGTTTGGACAGGAAGCTTTCAGAGTGTTCCCTGTACTGTCAGATTGACTCTTTTTCCTGTAGGCTCCAGTAGCAATGTGAATCTTTGCACTGTGTTCATTTTTCCTGAAGTGAATCAAGCCAGTGTTTTTGGGTATGTGCAGAGTGAACATCAATGTAATTATAAGGCATAGGATTATGGAATAATAATTGAAATCTGGCTTGAGGAGACAGATGGGTTTTAACTGCTTTGCTGAGAATTTAATTGCTCTTGGGATGAAATCTGGATCTCACTGGAATGAATCAGTTTGACACATGGCCAGAATTTTAGCCACAGTATAAAATAGTTACATTTTTCTCTTTTCCAGGCAATTTTTGAAATCTTGTAATATTTTCATTGTTTTTCTTTGTTATATTTTTTCCCCTTTGTGACTGTAACTTGGGCAAGGGCAATTCTGAAATAGATTTTGAGACTGTGCAAAATGCTTTCGGGTTCCTGAAGCATTGGTACTCAGTGGAATATACTCTACTTCTTAGAGAAAAGGAACTTGCTTAAATAGAATTGTTTAGTTTAGTCATTAATTTATTTCCGTAGTTATTTACAAGTAATTTAGTGCTAATTACCTTAATTTTTTAAATAATTCACTTCTCAAAATGACTCTGTAGTAAGGTTTAAATTGCCAGTCTGATTTCTCGAATGAGTAATTTATTAACATGAATTCAGACTTGTAATGTGTGTAGTTCTAATACATTTATTTCCTTTATTATTTTATTAATTTCCATTTATTATACTTTCTTGATATTGCCTTCTACCCATCTTCCTTTCTTTAGCTGAACTTTCTTTTCAGGAGGTTAATGCCAAAACACTAATTCTTGTTCTGTGAGAAGCTGGGCTTTTTAAACTGTGATGTTTGGTTGCAGCTGTAATGAAAATAAAACAGCAAGTAAGCTTAAGAAAATGTAAAAAAAATACATAATCTTTTCTCAACACAAACTTTTCTTTTTTTGCTGTAACTTTCTAAAAGAGCAGTCATGAAATGAGTCCTTCAGGTGCAAGCTAGTTACAAAAAGCACACATTAAAAGCCTTTCATCTAATGAGCCAGATGGAATTCAGTTCTTTTTTCTCTTTACATCTTCCAAAGAACAATGAAGATCTTACTCAAAGCAGAGAAGAGCATTAAAATATTTCTTGACAGGCTGTACTCAAACGTGCAATGTTGACTTACTGCATTTCCTCCTCTCTTAGAATACAAAAGGTGAAGTTAATAAAGAGAATTAATTGCATTTTATGCTCCCATGATGCTTCTTGAAAGTAATTTGTGTACTTCAGTTGAGCGCTTCTTTAAGTGTCTGAGTTTGTTCTGTACGTGAAAGCAAAGGATGATTTCACCTCAGTTACTGCTTGACTAAAATTCTTTATGGCATTAATAAATACACACTTCCAATTTTGTGTATAATTAAGAGATTTTAGATTTTTTTCTTGCTAGTGAATGTGGTACAGTGAGAACTGATCACATTAGATACCCAATACTCTAGTGAGGTTATGAGGTTGGAAAGAGAGAGAAGGCATTATTCTTGTGGTGTAATTATTTAATGAAGTATACTTGTTCTAGTCTTAGGAAATCTCATTATATACCTATGTTGGGGTGACTTGGATTTTGAAGTAGTTGACAAATTGAATTTGTTGGTCCTTCATACTCTGTTACCTGAAAGCCTGACTTTTGGGTCAAGCCAATATCTTTTTTGGCAAGAGATATCACAGTAGCACATGAGATTTTAGCTTTTACTGGTACATTCTAGAAAATGGCAAACAATGTGTGAATTTTTACTTAGGATACAGAAAGATTTTTTGGAAATACATTATCTGGGATGCTGCCATTTCTGTGGTCAAGCTTCCTGCTCAGGTATATACATACACATGTGTGTGTATATATATATATATATATATGTATATGTATATATATAGGTAGTGATTGTGGGATTGGAATCTAATACATGTGTCAGCCTTGAAAGCTGTTTTTCTTTGGAAGCTGCTTATTGGAAGTTGCTGTAATTGGTAACCTTTGTTTAAGCTTCTAAATTCAAATCTAAGTTCCAAGTTCTTTTGTCACAGTATCTTGTTCTCATGTTCCAGAATCTGATAAAAGTTATTCATATTCACTTAAATTGTGCTGTTCTAACTTCATAGTTTTCATTTTTGCAATAACACAAGTACAGAAATCTGTGGCAATTGTTTTTTATCTTCCTAATTTCTAAGAAGCCTATTTTTATGCCTAAAAATGTATGTTTGGAAAACCACTAGACTGCTTGGTTCCGATTTCAAAGCCTCAAAAGTCAGTGTCATCTTTTTGCCTTTAATCTTTATTATGAGCAGATAATATTTGTGAATATACTGTAGTAATGGGAGAACATCCTTGAGTAATATTTCCACCATTAAGTTTTTAGTAGAAAACTGCAACTGCTATGAAAAATTCAGTCTATATTGTTGCTTGTCAATACAGAGCTAAGGGCACAAACTCATTTCAGTGTGTTCTGTCAGCTCCTCAGCCATTCCTGTGGCAGGCAGTTTTCTGCTCATGGCAGAGAAAGGAAAAGTCATTACATTAGAGACTGATTTTAGAGTGAAAATAGCCACCATCTACTGTCCTACCTCTCTTCCAGTCTTCAACTTCTTAGTTTAACTGTAGCAGCAAGGAGAGGTGGTGAGAAACAGAATTACTTAATGAGATGGCACTTCTGTCTGTCCTGTGTTATTTAGTGTCCCTACTGTCAAGCATTATTAGGAGGTAATATGACTTTATTACAGTACACAAACCTCTTGTGCTACTGGTCTGAGAGACATGACATTTGGTGAACATCCTTTCATGGCAAATTACCTTTTTTCCTTTGGGAAAGCTTATATGGCTTTGAGAGCTGCTTCCTTCAGAACTAACACAGTAAATCTTCTCAGGCTGTTTTGGCTGGAAAAACCAAGGAAGGCATCTTCACTTTTACTGATGTGCTCTGTTCATGGCATCCATTACTTTGGGGTTTGTGTTTTGGGGAGAGTGTGGCAGCTGCTGTGATACTGAGTGAAATATGAGAGCAAACACTGGTAGAAGTTAGCACTAGGTTAATTTTCTAGGCTTGTAAGGGATGTTTTCTGGTAACTGCATGTCCACGTGTGAGCTGGTTCTGAGCTTTTGTGCCCTTGGCTGACACTGTGGAAACGTATCAGGATGATGTGGCATAAACACACTTCTGCAGTAATGCAGTAAGTGAGGGAACAATTCCTGTGTTGTGAGCAGCTCATGGAGAGATTGGTCAAAATAGAATCACCCGAAGTAGCTTGGAGATATTTGAGGATTGTTTTGGTTTTAATTAGAAACAAATATATTAAGCTGGCTGTGTAAGAATAGAACACATTAATGCTGCGTAACATGTCATAGTCAGGTTACTCCCAAAGTCTCTTAGGGTAGAATTAAAACTCTTGCTCAGAGGGAACAACTGAGCTCCTGGTACAGCCATGCCCATGCTGTCCCTCTGAGGTTGTTTGGTTCCTTTCTCAGCTGGGAATTATTTGAAGCATCTATGTTTTCCTTAAAACAAACGTTGTACATTTAATACAGGTGCAAGCCAGAGGAATGAGAGTCATCACAATCATTTCTGCCAGTTAAGAGCAGCTGTAGCAATTACACATTGCTTAATAGGGTAATATGCTCCATTGTTGGTTAGATAAACTGTAAAAGCAATGCTGAACCTCTGGTGTTGGTAGCCTTTTTGTGCAAACAGACTGGAGCAGTGAGTAGGAAGAACTGCTTTTCCTCCTCCCCTGCTCTTCCTCTGTCACTATTTATGCTCACTGCTGACTGCTTTCTGTGATTGTGTTTAAAAGTAAACAGGAACCTCTCTATTTAAAAGCACCAGCCTATTAAAAAAAAAAACCCAAAATAGAAAATCTTTTAAATTTTGCTGGAATTCTATAGAAGGATAGTTACAATGCTTCCCCCTTTCAGCTTTCCTCATTGCTGGAGGCTAGATGGCAGTCAAGGAATGCTGCATGTGGCAGTGGGTGTAGCTTGGGCTGTGTGTTTGAAAGTGCTGTTGCTTATGAATTGGTCAAGTCTCAACAGAATGGCTAATATTTCTGGTTTTGCTTTTTCTCTCTTTTGTTGTGTTATTGAATTTCAGATTTTTTACACAGTCTGACATCTGATTTTATATATTAAAAAAAATTAAAACCCCAGCAAGTATAGATGCCTTAGATACAGCATATTAAACTAATAATGAATCCCTCTATACCTTCAGTAAACCTAGGTAGAACATACAATGCCTCTATAAAAGTGTTTTCAAGAGCAGTAAATCTTTAAGACCGTTCTACTTAACAGTTAAACCAAAAATGTTTCGGATTTTCCAAACCCAGTTGTTGTTACATGTGTTGCCACAGCAACCTTCAGTTACAGAGCATGGACAAAATTACAAACTACTTGTTTGGCTGCTTGGCCTAATTATCTTCAATGTGACTTGTACAGCGTGCTCCTTTCCTATCCTGTCTTTGGCAACCTGCAGAGTTCTATCCCACCTCTTCCCTGGGTGGTTTTCTCTATTTTAAGGACTTCATTTACAGTGGGCTTTTCTCTTCAGCCCTATAGTACACTATGTGCTTTTCCTCTCTCTGTGTTTTCTGCCTTCACTTAAGTGTTCTGTTCAGTTCCTGTAAAACATTGCCTTTTTGGAGACTTCCTATTTCTTTTGTTAATCTCTCAGATGTTGTCAAATGCTGAAAATAGCATTGAAAAAGACCCTGGAGGTTTCCCTCTTTTCTTCTGTCAGCCTTGCCTTATATTTGACTTTGGCAGTTATTCTTTAGCTGCCCTTCAGATGACTGATTTACCCAGTCTGTCTTCTGTTTGTTTTCTGTTCCTTTTTATCATTCCTCAAGCACCTGAAATGATGGTTTCTTAGTTTCAGTGCTGCTCTTGAGTACTTCACTTGAGTTGTTTGGCCTGATTCTCCTGTAGTTCTTTCCCTTTACTCACTCTTATCTTCTATTGTGGTCTTTTTCCAGCATCATCAAAAGCAAGACCTAAGTCACTAAATCAGTAATAAAAACAATTAGTTATTTTTCTTCAGCTGTCTGCTTCCTAAAGGTGGAACAAACAAGTGAGGTCGGGGATTGTGAGTTATGGAAACAGGTAAAATGTTGTTCCTAATGCTCACCAGCAGTTCATGACTCCCTCAAGGCAATTGCTTTTCCTGCAGAATATCCTAACCTGGCATAGGTACTTGGAGCTCAGGCTCTCCTCAATTCTGCTAATGCTCCCTGGAATTAGTTGAGGGCTTTGCATTTCTGCACTAACCTCAAATCCTGACTTCATTTTTTTTTAAATTCCACTGTAATATATGTTGTGTTATAAACTTGCACTGGTCATAATTTTTGTGTTTAGTAGGGAGAAAATGCAGATATCTGTCTGTCTTCTATTTTGGGCACTTTATGATTATAACCTTACAATACTTAGTGCAAGGAGTGGGAAAGCTGAGAATCAAACCTCTTGCCTAGGTTCAGCTGTTAAGCTAAATTGAACTCAGATTGGTTGGTGGACTGAAAAATAGCACTCTTCAGTTTAAGAAAAAGCTGATGATACATGTTGCATGAGGAATTTTTGGAAACTGAACTTTTTGAAAATATTTTGCACTCCAGTTCATTATGGTGAGCATTACTTTATAATGAAATCTGAAGTTTTGCTTCAGCAAAAGCAGCTCTTCTGCATAGAATTCCCCAGTCTTCAAAGCAGTGGTCTTGATGTTGTATGCCCTTCAAGAAAGGGGTGCTGGGCTCCATGCCTCCAAAAAATTGGGTTAAATCCCAAGCTGTTGTGGATGAGCTGTTGTGTGTGCTTGCTGGACCTGTGGTAAAACACAGCATCTGAGGACAATCAGTCCAGAAAGGATTTGCAGAGCATTGAAGTGAACTTGCTGAAAGTGGTATGTCACATGTGGTGTCCCTTGCCCTTTTAGCCTCTTCCCTTCTCTATGGAATATGAGGGCTCCCTGCACTGGGGTCCTCGAGTTCCTCAGTTCTTACAGCAGGACTCTCAGCTGATCTGTCTCACCTCCTGCTTTCCCTGTTCTATTGCAGGAAGCCAGCAAAGCACTGCTGCCTGTGTCCAGTGGAGAGAGAGCTTGGGGACAGCACTGTAGTTGGACCTGGGATTTCACAGTCCCAAACTCAATCTCTTCCTAGGTTGTACCAGCTTGAAAATCTAGTGCTGAAACAGCCTTGTGAAAATCATACCCCTTTTAATACACATTACTCTTTTCGCCTATATAAATACAATGGGATTCTTCTTTTTCTGTGACTTGTAATAATTGCTGGAACATGTAATATTCTCTAGGGTTGGAGCTGATGCACTTGGAAAGAATTTCTTTATTTCCTGTTCTGTTTAAGCTCATTGCCCTGAATCACTTTATGATGCTAATTGCTGTTAAGCACACATTATTAACTATGTTATTCCCATGTAATTACCTGCAGTTCTTTATGCAGTAGAAAGAATAATAGTGGAAGTATCTAAATTTTATTTTTTTTAAATGCACTAATGTGTTGATGAAACTTTATCTTGTGGCTATTTTCAGGATGACATTGCTGACACCTCTTTGTATATTGTGTTTCCCAAGTAGCTCACAGGGGGAAATGCTCAAAGTGCATTCACACATGGCCCAGTGATTACAAAGTCTTGGTATTTGCAGTTGTGGGGTTTTTTTGTAGCATGGAGTTTCCTTTCCTCAGTGTGGTGAAGAATGTGTAATTAGGGCAGCATAATGAAGTGTGCTGTTGACAGGAAAGTATGTCTGGAATCTCAAATACTGACCTTCTATGACACCATTACACTTCCAAAGTTCTCATTCAAAGATAGTAAGGAGGCTTATCTAGGTTTATTAGTAAAAATTCTGGCATATTGTGCTTTTATATTGTGCATTTTTAACTGCATTTGCACAGTGATGGCAAAGCTTTTCCTCTTTGTTTTGCATTTGTGGCCACTGTTTCCATTTTATTTGTAATGCTCATTAAAGTTCTTGCAGTAGGAGAAAATAATGCTTGTTCACACTAATTTGGAAGATGAAAGCATGGCATAGAAATAATTTATCAACTAGCAAACTGAAACTGCCTCTCAAGCATGCCTGTACTTTGCAGAATTGTTTGAAAAAATATGCATTAGATTAAAAGCTCCTGGTTTCTGAATAAATGGAAGCAAAAGTAGCAAAAATATACAGGCATTTTGTTGTCCCAAATATTAAATCCATGTTTCATTTCAATGGCTTCCATTTTTTGTGAAGCTTTTTCATAGTTGGATTTATTATTATTTCCAGTGCCTTGCTGTGTGGGTTTTCCTGATTTTTCCTGTAAATGCATAGAATGCTATTTGTGGACAAAGCAATTCAGATAGGACTTTGAAATATGACAAAAGCAGGTGGTTTTGTCTCAAGTATTACATCTTTCTTTTGTATTGCTCATATTTTACAAAGTAGATAGTAACTATTTTCATATCACAGTTTCCCTCCTAAGTCAATAAATAACTTGCCCTGCAGAAATGCAAAATGTTTAATGTTCTGTGTCAACCCAAATCCCCCCAAAAATCTTAAAATATACTTAGCTCTTGTCACCATTTATAGTAAAATACAATAGTGCTTTGTGAGTGCTGTAGGAGGGCTGCTGAAGAACAGCTGGAGCAACATTTCAGACAAATGCCTGTTGATGTTCTTCCTTTTCACCTGTGCATCTGTGACAAAGCACACCTAACAAATGACAGCCAGCAAAGGGGTGGCTTTGCAAGGGAATATTGTTGTGCAGTGTGTTCATAGCTTGTATGCCAGTATTCATGTAAGTATTTAATGATCAATTTACTATGAGAAATAATTATAAAGCACTTACTTGATTTAATATTTGATTAATTATACAGTATTGGTGTCACGTATCACTTCTAGGAGTAGCCAATAAACCTAAGAAAAATCTGTGTTTCTGCTGTTAGGAAAGAGGCCTGTGTGTGGTGCCTGAGTCTGGTCTCAGGCCTTAAAGGCATGACTTTGGCTGGGAACTCAGGAGCTGGAGCTGGATATCCCTAGGAGTTTGCTCAGGCCTGCTGTGTGTGATAGTCACTTGGTTTTAATGGGTTTATTTTCCTTGGAGTGATGGAGTGAAAGGGTGTCTGGGCTCTCTGCCCAGGCTGCTGTGGTGTCCAGCAGCACTGGCAGTGTCTGACTGAGCCATGAGCTGGCTGTTCCACAGCCTTGACCTCCTCAGTTCCTCCTCCTCTTGATATTCTTAAAGCAAGAGGGGTCAGTCTGTCTTTTAACACTCACTGGGCTTGCCCTCATTGCAGTCCTTTAATATACCTGACTATATTTAGTATGTATAATTCATTTATCACTAGCACTAAATAGCATTTTTCTTGTGCCATTAGCATACCCATGCAATGTGATGGTTTATTAGTCCCTTCAGGAACAGCTTTATATGAACCACAATCTGAACGGCAGAAAGCAGCAGAGTTTGTTGCTCATAATAGCATGTTTGAATATTTGTTGTCCCAAAAAGTCAAGATAACATAGGTTTCCCTCACTCCTTCCAATGATTTGGTGAGGAGAGCTGAAATAAGAGGAATTAACATCATCTCTTCACAAAGCTGTTTTTGAATTCCAAGTAAACAAAGTTTTGAGTTTCAAAATGCTCCCAACTCCTGAGAAGGCAGGATATTAATGAATAAAAAAGTCTTTGGAGTGTTCCTTAGGCATCAGGCAGAAAAATGTTTTAATCCATCTTTGTTTCATCTAGCACTGTTACTGTGTCATATCAGCAGAGATGTGATGATTACTGTTTGTATAGATGGTCTGAAACAAGGCTGATCTTCCCTGAGGAGAGGAGGCTGCTGGTCACATTGGATGTGTGCACAATAAAAATGTACAAAGCTTTTTGTGACAGTAGGGTGTATGAAGTATCATGGAACCAGCTGTAGCTCATTTTTCTTTTCTTGCAGGATATCTTGAATAATCTTGATTCATGTGATCTTGAAGATGATGATCTCATGCTTGATGTGGACCTGCCCGAGGACCCACCTCGTGACAAAGGTGAGTAAGGCAGCCAAGCACTCTCACTGTGAAACTGCTTCATGGCCTTAAGAGACTTTTGACTTGCTTTCTTCTGGCTCTTGACTTAATTAGTCAAGGCACTCTTCAAATTTGGGTATTTTTTTTTAAAGTAACAACTCTTTCTTTTGTGAAATACAGGAAGGGAGATATTTCAGTTTTCCCAAATACAACTCTTATACTTGAAAAAATCTGAATATAGAAGTGTACTACCTTGAATAAAAGTTCAACCTTTTTTCATACTGGTTTTTTTCTGAAGATTATTTCTATAATCTTAAGTTTCAAAGTTTTAAGTTAGTCTTCTAGTCTCATGTTTTCAGCTATATTTGGAAATGCTGGGACAGTATTTTCTTTCATCTTGGCTGAATGGCAGCATTATTCTTTGAGATAAATAATTTCCTGCAACAAAATGACAATATCTCCTAATAGATATACATACACTTCAGGGTAGCAGGAGATGTCAAATTTAAGATGTGTGTTTTCAAATTGTGTTTTATGCACTCTTGGTTTTAGTGAGGGTGCTGGCAGACTTTTCACAGAGAAGGTAGAGGCACCTAGATGCCCCTGAAATAGAAGAAATTCAGAATACAATGAACTTGATAAAGGAAATTACGGCTGCCCTTTCCCAAATCTCAGACTGGAAAAGTTTGAGGCATTTGCTTTGTTTATTCCCGAGCTACTCATGGGACTGATGAGTGTTGTTGTTATTATGAGCTGTTGTTATGTGAATATGGGCATTTGTTTTACCTGCAAGTTCAGTGGAGGGCAGTCCGTCTTCATACAGAAACACTGAATGTGGAGCACTGTCAGGCCCTACCCAGTGCAAACAGGCCCTGAAAGGAAGAGGGCTTTACTTACTTTGTGTAACATTCAGCTGCTTGCTGAAGTAAATTCAGGGGTTTTTGAGAGCACCTCTGAGTTATCTGGGTGAAGACTCCTGTTATGTTAGATATGAAGCCAAATTTACAGTAAATAAAATTCAGTTTTCCATCTGTGATGATGGTGGCTCATTGTGTGTTAATGTTGTGCATGTGTGAAGTGCAGTACATAATCTTTTAAATCTCAGAATGAGTTGTTCAAAGTGCTGGTGTGAAATGATTGAAAGTATTGCAAGCATGCAACTTTTCAACCCTGACAGGAAGGAGCTTTTTGCTTTTTTACTCATTTTCCAGAATGGGTAACAATGCAAGCCTAAGGCATATTCTTTCAGTAGGAGTAATGTAATTCTGTTGGGGAAAAATGAAAGAAACAATTTTAAAGGGTAGATCAATTTCTCCTAAGTTTCCTTGTTTATATGAAACATGCACTGCATTTGCATCAGTAATTCCATTACAAATGATTAATTTGAAAACTGCTAGAAGGGCATGTTTTTAAAGGTAAATGTTTGCCACAAAAACGTTAAAAGCTAATTACTGCTACTTTTGACATTTTTTTAGAGGTTGGGTTTCCTTATAAAATTAGCCTGGCATAAACAGGGTATCTCTGCTTATCTTGAAAATTTTGTATTTTCAGCAAAGAGGATCTGAAAAGAAGAATTCAAAAACCACCTCCAGGTTTTCCCTTATGTAAACATGACCACTTGAAAAAGCGAAACTTTTTCTTGGTTAATCTCCACCTGTCTTTACTCAGTGTCTCAATATTTACTTTTCCAAAGCTGAAAATCACAATTGCTTGTAAACTTACTGAGCGCTTATTTTGTTACTAATTTTCATGTGCTATGAGCTGTAGAAAGACACTGCTAAAGGAAAATAAATCTTGTTAGTTAAGGTGAATAAGTTTATTTTATTATGCAATTTTTTGGTTATTTGCTAGGTGATAAAAACTGAATTGGAGGTATGAGTACTTGTTCTAGTAATGTTTAACAGCACTTTTTGCCAACACTTTTTCCATAATTATGTGCGACTTCACTGACGTCAGCCTCTTAAGACTTTCCAGGTCCTCAGAAACTCTCCTGGTTTCACTTTGGAGCCTGGGATGCTGCTTGGCCACTATTTATAGCAGCAGTGGTAGCTGCACAAGCATGCAGGGAGTGAGGAGGGCCGTGTAAATCACAGGGTGACGCTGGGCTGGCTCGCAGCCCCACGCAGGCTGGGAACCCAGCAGGAAGCAGGGCCCGTTCGGAGCCGGGTGCGCAGCAGGGCTCGGGGGGCAAACGCTGCTCCCCTGCGTGCAGCTGCTCCCAGGAACGCACTGACAATGTGAGGAAAAGCTCCCTGGGTAAGTGAAGGACCCGGTGTGGTGGCAGAATAGCAGTTTAGGACTGTTTTTGCCGGGTCTGACTCCTGGGTAGAAGTTGTTTTGGCTTTCTCTCAGTCGTTTCCGGGCTGTTGCCAAATTTAGCATTTGTTCCCTTAAGACGTTTGTGGAATTCCTGTGGCTTTGCAGAAGTTCGTGTTTTAAAGAGCTTGTTTGGTTTCCTCGTTTTAAATCATGCTGGTTGTCCAGTTAAATAGAGATTAAATGTGTCTGAATCTGAAAACCAAGCCATGTGAATAGGAGGAGGTATATCTGTATTTTAAGTAACGAGGCTGTTCTTGCAATGCCATCCTGGCCTTTTTTTACAATGTTGCCTTTTTATGTTTGTGTATTGTTAGAACTTGTTAAAGGCCTGGAGATACCATCAGTAAGAGAGACAGGAAATTGTTACTTTTAAATTTATTTTCGTCTATGATCTCTACCTACTTCAAATGATTTTCTGTCAAAAGTGGAAATACTGTTAAAGCTGGGTTCTTCAGTTTCTGCTACAGGTTGCTCTTATTCTTGTAACAAGTTTATGTTTTAATAAAAATGTGACGTTGTTGCAGAAGTCCACTTGACGCTTGTAAAATGCATATCGTTTTGGATCAGTTAAAAAAACCAAAACAAACCCCACAGACTTTACACTACATCTGTTACCAACACATAGTTAATATTTTATTTGCAAGGTCCTGGGAACAAGTCTTAGGATTTTTTTACCATTATGCTCTCTGTAGAGGAACGTGAAAATATGAGCCGCTATGAGAGACAAGACAGAAATGCGAGGCAGCATCAAGAGGGATTCTGGAAAAGAGCACCACAACAGCGATGGAATACACAGGAGCACTATCATCTTGGCCATACTGACCATTATATCCATGGTAAAAATGATTTGAACAGGTAAAGCACTTTTCTGTATTCTCACAAACATTTAAAGCACCAGTGAGCAATTCCTTTTTGGCACTAAGGGATCTCAAGTGATATTGAGTACAAGTACAACATTTTCTGAATAGTTGTGTGTCTGAGTGGAAGCACCACTGAGGGTTGTAACAATTTCTTCTCAAAACTTATGCTTCTGTTTTCAGTCCAAGTACTTGTTGCTCGTGTTGATCCAATATTATACATGTTGATTAAAATAGCTTGTGTGTTCCATGGAAGACCATTGCAGTGTCTTCGTACTTGCAT
Source organism: Geospiza fortis (assembly GCF_000277835.1). Classification (NCBI taxonomy): domain Eukaryota; kingdom Metazoa; phylum Chordata; class Aves; order Passeriformes; family Thraupidae; genus Geospiza; species Geospiza fortis. The sequence goes on from NW_005054389.1 coordinate 2,627,241, forward strand.
TTTTTAAGTTTGGGCACCTTTTTGCAGTTCAATTTATTGGTAAAGTAAATGTAACCGTATAGTCCTAAGGGGTGAATGACAGTTTGTAGAAATTCTGCTGAACTAACTGGTTTTGGGGCACTGTAGTTTATAGTCTGAGAGTGGTCTCTGGGAGTGGAAAGAAAAGCTCTGTATTTAAGTGAAATAGCATTGACATTTTCTGATTTATTCATTTATTTTCTGCTGTGTGCCACAGTATGTAAGTATAGCCCACATTGCATAACACTTTCCTTTTTACCAACCTCTTCCTAGCTCCAGTTTGTCATCTCTGTGTGTTTGTTTTGGGTTTTTTAGGGGTTCAAGCTACCTGGAGCCTGGCGTGGGTGCCCTGGGGAGCTGCGCGGCGCCGCGGGCGCTGGCGGAGAACACGGTGATGCTGGACGAGATGACCCTGCGGCACATGGTGCAGGACTGCACCGCCGTCAAAACACAGCTCCTCCGCCTCAAGAGGCTGCTGCACCAGGTGAGCTCTCCACAGGTGCTGGGAAGGATCAAAGTTTGGCAAGAATGTCTCACAGATATGTGTGCTTAGCAGAAAGATTTTTGAATGTAGAATCTGAATGAAGAATAGAGATAGAAGCAAGTTTGAATATAGAAGAAAAGAATGGTTGAGTTAGTCTTTAAAGAGGCAAAGAGTATGTTAGTTAGAAGGGGTTTTTATGACTTAGAGCTAAAGATAAACTCACTTCAAACAAGATGTTTTTAATAAGCAGAAAGATAACACAGGCAGACAAGTCAGCAAATGTTGCAAGTAGAAAAAAAGTCTCAGAATTTTCTGCTGCAAGAAAACTGAAAAACAATTTCTAGCTTAAAGTGTAATGTACTAACTTTTAGTGATTAGAGAATAATAGTATGAATATAGTGATTATAGTAGTTATGATAAGCTATAGATAAAAGTTAAAGTATAGATTAGTTCTACTGCGTAAAGATTCTTTGCTCAGCAAAGAAAAGTACGTAATACATTTGTAACTTTTAAACTAAAAGTCTCTAAGCTTGCCTACAGCTGGAGCTGACAGCTATAGGCACAGGCTCTGTCATCCATGACCCTAGACTGCTATAATGTCTTAGATGTAATAAACTGCATTTTGAAGGGCCTCCTAGAATCCTACATCTCTCATTAAGACTCTTACACACAGGGACTAAAGCACTAAAATAAACTGGGGACTGGGCCTAGGTGGGCTTATGTTCTGTTTGGCCTTATTAGGATATTGGCATTTCATTTATACATTGAGTTACAACGTTCCAGAAAGTGATTATACCTTTTATTGCTGTTTCCAATAGTGCCTTTTCTGCCTTGTCAGCACTTTACTGACTACTAAACATGCTATATACTAAAATGTTTAATATTTATTCACTATTCTTTTAATAGTGAATTTTTAATATTTAATTTTTAATATTTATTCACTATTATAATTTACTTCTCTGAGGAGACGTCCAATTAAAAAAAAATCAGCACATGTGAAAACCAGCTTTTATCTAATAAGATTCAAAAAAGCTGGGAGTTAAAAAAAATAATTAAAATTGATCCCATTGATTAAACTTGCATTCAGCAAGTCAATGCCAGCAGCTTTTTCTTAAAGCTTTGTTTTCCTCATTCTTTTTATCTTTTCTTTGTGTTTTGACAAAAAGCTTAGCAAATCCTGCTGGGTCATCTCTATTGGTAGTGTTCAAATTTAACCTTCCTATGTTATGAAATTGTCATAAGTTTTAGGAGCTTATTTAATGTACCTCAAAACTTGGCAAGTTGTGGGAGTTGGTAAACTGCTGGATGACTTAGCAGAAGTATGGCATTTCAGCTACAAAAATTTCTTTGTTACCATAATAAAGAACAGTCCATGAGGCTTTTTTTGGAGGCATACACAGATTAGCATTGGAAAGTGTGTGATGTTGTCTTTTAATACCACATTCATTGCTGTTCTTTTCTAATAGGATAATGTAATGAAAGTAACTGTGTGCCTTAAAAGTAAGGCACTAAAACAAAAAACAACAGAACAAAAAGCAAATCAACCTTGAGGCTAATTCAAGGGTGTGAGTGCGCCTTTTAGAAATGAGAGCATTTGCTTCCTGTGCTGAAATGTATTCCTGATTTTGTCAGGTGGAAAACAATTGTAACAAAAATGATGCAGTGCCGAAAAGGGAAGGTGTGTTCTTAGAACCCAATGTCTGAGTGGTGGGCTGCATAAACTGTGCCCCCGCAACAGCCCCAGGCATTAATACAGAGGTGGCAGGGAACCTTTATCTAGGACATTTAATGCCTTTAACACAAGGACAATTTGGCAGCCTGATGGATGATCTGTGTGTGTGGTTCGTGGGGTAAAGGCTTGCACATTATAGCCAAGTAATGTGTGACCCTGCAGAGTATCATGTGTAAAATCTTGATCTCGTTTATAATAGCCAGGTTGCAGAATAAAAACTTTGCCTGAAGTAGCTCAGATTAGTTTTTTAAAAGAACTTAAATGCACAGAATGAAGTAGTTACTCTTGTTATGTTCATTTTCAAAATTTGCTCCTGGTCTTGACAAATGCCTGATCCTTCTTCCCTGTAACAGTGAGTTTAGTAATAACAGGTATTATTCTTCCCTTCACTCTTTGTCAGGCATACTTGACTGTATTTTCCTGACCTAAACCAACCCTGTTTTGACTCACTGCTTCCAAAACTCATCACTGGACTTCTGAATATTTATTCTACTCTCCTGTGTATAATCCAGTCTTTTAATCAAGAACATGAATAGTAATGTAAAAGTAAACTAGCCTGCTACAGAGGGGGAAACTTCAGACCTTTACTACCTAAATTTCTAAACAATTAGGCAGAACTTGTATGAAATTTTTTTTTCATTGCATTAAAGTGTTAAGCCTTTACTGTAAACATCATGCTTCATACCAACAGGAATGAGTAAAAATACCACAATTCTTCTTTACTTCTTGAACAGAAATACAGTTTTGAAAACAAATAGTTGAACTTTAGCATTCTGAACTCTGAACTAAGACTGGATCACAAGCAGCTTCTTGCAAAATATAAAAAATCAAGGTACAAAGTGAATTGCTTTCAAACTCTGGTTTTATTATGGAATCAGAAGTTCTTCTATTAGCTCCACCAGTTTTACACGTTTAAATGTATGTGTTGCCTTTCTCCAGTTGTGACAGTCAGCAATTATATTTAATTTAGATAGATAGAAACAGAGCAGTAGTCAGGACTTAGGCTCGAGGTCCCAGAGGAACAGTTACAGTAAAATAGGAAGAGTTAGCAATTAAATTCAGTTTTATACAATTATCTAATCAGCTGTAGTGTGACTTAGTGTAGAGCACAGCACGTAATGAATGTATACCTAGCAGATTCCCGGGGAGATTTAATGTGCTGTATGGATTCATTGCTGTGACTGGATATAAATTAGCTGGAGTACTGCTAGCAGCATAGCTGCAGCAGCGTGGGGTTGGTGCATTCCCAGTTCAGCTTGGAAAAAGAAATAGTTGTTTGAGTAACAGAGCCTTGGCTGAGCTCTGTGTGAGCAGGAACACGTGCTGGCTGCTTACTCCTTACTCCCTGCCATCTTCCTGTGCCTTCAGACAGTGAAATCAGCAATAGGAGTCTCTCTCATACAGAGCTTAGAAGATTTTCGCAGTAGTGAGTCTAACCTTCTCTGACTTCTCAGTAATGTAACGTAAAACAACCTACATGGAGTGAAAAATGTGGCTTGTTCTTGTACTAAATGCAGCCATATTTGCAGAGAGGTGTACTGCCTGAGAGTGTTCTCTCTTTAATGCTTAACTGGAGCGCTAACTTTGTATTGTGAGAAGATGATGTTTTGGAAGTCTAATTCTAGTAATAATTGACATGTAAATGTTAATGCCTCTTAAACATTGACTAAGGTACTTCATTTGCATGCTTATTAAGAAATAAGTTTTCTTCTGATCTTAACAATTTCTTCCTCCTCCTCAATTAATTTCATAAACTTGCTACTCTGGGTGGAGGCCAATGTGTTAATAAAATTTTAAACAAAGTTCTTCTGTTTTTGTCGCCCTTGAGCCTTTGATCTTTGCAAGGATTGACCATCCTCTGTAGTAACCCAATGCAACTTGGTTGCATTGCTTGCACTTGCTGTTCTTGTACGGGGGACTGAAACATGAAGTAGTTCACAGAACTGTGAGATCTGTGAAGCTCTTTTTTCTGTGGGAGGCAGGTTTTATAAAAAATGTTTCATTTCAACTTATCTTTCATGAATGGAAATGAAATTCTATTTTTCAAGCACAGCTCTTCACTGTAACTTATCAGATATGGCTCATTTGTATGAAGAGGTTTGAATGAAAACGTGAACCATGTAGTGCAGATTTGTTAAATGCATCAGTACATTTTGCTGAGGCTTTAGATCAGTAAGTCACTTGTGTATCTTTGAAATACATATTCATTGTGTTCTTTTTTTGTGTCTGGTGAGATCCACAAGAGAGATTCATCTTTGTTTATGAGAAGCCTGAAGTTAGAAAGAAACAGAGTTACAAAATAAAAAGATGTTTTTGTGTCATGCATTAAGTTGTATAAATTGCCTCTACCATTTTTTTTTACTGCCTACAAAATAGTTCACCTCAGTGACTTAATTGTGCTTGAAAGAAGCAGAACCAAAGGAGATGAACAAACAGTAGCAAATCAAATTGGCAAATTGTAGGTTTAAGCTGTTTTTTCACTGTCAGATTGTCACTGTGACAGTGTTTGACAGTGGCAGTGAGATTGACATGGCCTGGATGAAACTGCACCCAGAAGGCCAAGCAGGCAGCAGGTGAATAGCACCCTCTGCTTGATGAACACTTAACACAGCTTCTGCTTGCATCATTATAGAAATGCCTTTAGCAAAGGAGTCTGTTCATATCAGTGATTTGTACTGAATAAAGCTTGGAATTGGGAATCAAAACCTAGACCTTGGTAAAAATTCAGTCAACCCCGATAAACTTCCTACTGCTCTGGATAAGTGATTATACCAAAATAAATAATGTGTTCTGCTACTGTAAGAATGTTAGCAGTAGCAGTTTTCTATATTGCCTCTTGTAGTGTGATATGCAATGTGGTGATACCTTTATGAAGTTATGTCCTCTCCAAGTTTCCAAATAGAAATAATACTGCTTAGTATTATTTCTAGCCTACCAAAAATAGCATATGCATATAACTAGGTGCATTTTCTTGGCTAATTCTATCATCTTTTTGGTAAATCTAATATCTTTTTTTGTACAGGGATGGCTCTATTTTGCTGATTTCCCCTGTTTCATTTTAGCAGTATAATGAGAAAAAAACAAAAAACACAGGAAGGCAGATTTCATAGATTAATCCTAGCATGTGTTCAAATGGAGGCTTGAGTTCCTACTGATAGAGTTAGAACTGTTTCTTTTCCAGTTGTGCTGTGTTCTCTCCATGTGTACTGAGGTAATTGCAGCAGTGGTGAGGGAATTGCTGCAATGACCTTTGTCCCTGCTTTGCTGGTGAATGAGTCAGGTGTAGCACAAGCCTGGAGTGCTGATTTAAATCACCAGGGAGTGTGTGACATACTAACCTTCTTTGCAATCAGGTCTTAATCTGCTGTTGTGGAATGCCTTATTGCTCCACTTCCCTGCATTTTAATAGCAGTAAAAGGTATATTGGAGGTACAGAGCTTTGAAAAGTCATGTGAGATACTTTTGCTTGAAATAGTTTGTCTTGTTTTGTATTTTTTCCCATTCCCAAGGTGATTCTTTCACAGTTGTAACTGTAACCATCTGTGACTTCTGAGTGTGTGTATTTGTTTGAATCATTGCTTAAAATAAAATGTTGGTGGAACTTTTTAATTGGGGGATATAAGGTAAATATAAAATACAATAAAACATATAAATATAAAATATAAATAAACATTGTATATAAAACCACAATGAATATAAAATGCAATATAAATATGCAAAAAATAATTTGTAAAACTGAAAGTAATTCTAGGATTCTAATTGCTGCACTTTTCCTCTAGCATTTTACAAGTGTTTTGAACTAACTAATATTTGTGTTTTTATTGTATTACTGTGCAAATTATTTCAAAGCACTCTGGTAGAACTTCCTTATAATATGGTGTGTAAACTGCTGCTTCATCAGTCTTTCATTTGCTGGCCATGGGCCTGGAAGGGACAAGCAGCTGCTTGAGAACTGATACAACTGAGTGCTGGACAGTGTAAACTTGACTGATCTCTAAATTAACAGTCAATTTATATAAAAGCCTAAGAAACAAAAAAACCCCAAAAGCATCCAAACCAAAACAGCACCAAAAAACTGGGATGTAAGTTCTGTCAAGTTATAGAAATGAAATATAAGTGTCTGTAGCATGGGCATCACCTGGGCATTGTGCACAGGCTGCAGCAAGTGTGGCTTTCCTGTGGGGGGAAGAAGAAAACTTGCTGTTTGAACAGGTGATTCAAACTTGTATTCTTGTCTTTGTCCCCTGGTAGAATGACGAAAATGTGTCACTCCAGGACATCACAGTCTCGGTTCCATCGAGTCCAGAGCCACAAGAACCTGAGTCAACTTTTAAGGTAAATTACACTGATTAACTCTAAGGAATAAGAGATGCAAACCTGTTTGTATTTGGAAAACACACCCAAAACTTGTTTGTTACTGAAGTACTGCTTCTTTCTTTGTTTAAATGCTAACCTAGGTGAACCCCACAAAGTCAGTGGCAAGTTTATTGTTTTTCAGAATGGGTATTGAAGGCAGAAGAAGTCACAATAGGTATTGCAAGTAGAATAATCTTTTCTAGTTGGAGACTTGTAATATTGTGTTTTCTGTGTTGGTAAGGTTTTGTAGCATTACTTGGTTCTTACTGCAAAATCACTATACAAAGATCATTAATTCTGTATTTATGGGAGAGAAGCATTGCTTACTGGAAATATAACAAGGCTGTAAATACTTCATGAAGTTGAAGAACACATAAAATCTAATGTTGGTCTGAGTTCAGTAATTTCTGTCGTTGATAAAGAGGACTGTAGGTAGTGTTTGCTGACTAAGCCTTTTTATCTGCATTATGTCACTTGTTTGCACAGCAGATGAATTACTGCTTCAAAAATGCAGCTGATCTACTTACCCTGGAAATTTAGTGGGTCAGCTGAATTTGGCCTCTAAAAGGGACTTTTGGTCAAGTTTCTTCACACTTTAGCCCGTGTTCCTGCAGCCCCTTTCTCTGTTTGAATAGGAGGAGGAAAGCCTGTGCTGTGTCACTGCCATCCCTGCAGGCATGTCTAATCTCATATGTCCTGTAGAGGTGTTCCTTAGATCATGCAGTCCTTACACAAAACCACTGTTGTGTTGCAGATGGATGATCTCCTGAACGAGATCAGGCAGCTTAAAGATGAACTGAGGAAAAAGGATGAAACAATCAACCAACTCGAGCAGCAGCTTGTAAGTATAATCTAAAATGTTCAGCAAAATCCCAGGTGTGCACTGCAGAGTGCAACTTCAATAGGCAGTACTGATGAAGGCTTTAAGAGACCTTAGACAGCTATTTTTTTTCCTGCACTTTTACTGTAATAAAGGTAGGTTTGGGTTCCCAGTTGTGCTCCTGGATCTTTAATTTCATAATCTGGTCATGATTTTGTGTGGCACTAAGCAAGGATGTTTATAATGCTGTTGAAAGTATTTAATTTCTGAAACAGTTTTGAACATAAAATTCTAGAAGCTGCTCAGAAAAAACAGTGAGGAAAAGATAAGGCTACACTTAAAGTATTTTAAAAATGGATGAGGATTGGGCCTATCATTCTGCCTAAAGTTTTTGTTACTGTTTTTTTTTCTTCCTCTACTGTCCATTATCTTAATAAAGAATCACACCATAAAATTTAAAGCTGAACAAAGTAGTATTCTAAGTTGACTGTTTTTATAGGAAACAATACAAAACAAGTTGAATGTTGAAAAGTCAGATTAAATCTGCCAGCTAGGAACAAGTTATGGGTCACTTCATCATAAATTAGGTTCATGGAAGCACAAAGCCTCAAGCAAAAGTCACATGTGCCTTTTACCTTTTTGCTCTTGTTCTGAGTTTGGATTTGCCATGCATATCTTTGCATTTGGTTTTGTTAAATTCACCTGCTATGACAATTCTTGTAAAACAACCCCACGTTTTCAAGCCACAGCAAGATCCTCCAGGCAGGGTAGATGAGATGCCAAGAGTTGCACACCATACATGTTTATCATAGCTGGAGACAGTACCTGTGTGACCATAATCTCTAATGAAATGTTAAACATGTGCTTTTGTAGGTGTGTGCAGTAAAACTGAGCTGTGGCCTTCATCCTCTCCCTCTCTGGCTTGGGAACGTTCCCTCCAAAACAAAACTGAAAGATGAAGATTTGGTGTTTGCTCTGCTGTTTAAACAGCAGAATCACAGATCATAGAATACTAAACCAAATTACCTTTTTTGTTAGCATTTAGCCTTAAGTGTTGGGTTTTGGGTACACTTGGTCTCACTCTTAACAATCAGCCAAAATTCCTTGAAGGAAGTTTCTCCTTCCCTGCTCAGTCATGTACCTGATTGCTGGAGTAACCTGTAACTGCTGCAGCTGAGGAACTCTGCTGTAGAGATGGGTAAAACTTGCATTTGTAACGACTGAAAGATGACTTGAAGAACTCAGTGCTTCAGAAATTTAAGTGGAAAAACTCTTTCCAAAAGTCAATATTTATTCTGGATTACTTCTCAGTATCCTTTGGGAAAAGCAGCAGTTGTGCAGCACTGTAAATAGTGGTTTCTAACCTTTAATCATTTCCTGCTCTACAGTCAAGTCATGCTTGATGTTTGAACACTGGGCCTTGACTGTGCTTTTCAAGAGGCTCACTTGGTTAATTTCTAACTAATTCTTGTTTGTTTTTCTCTTTTTGGGGGTGATTAAGGCCACTAGATGTAACTGCCAGAAGGACAGTCAAAAGCCTCCAGGGGCAGTGCGTGCACGTGCCGATAAATTCACACAAACCTCCTGGAGGAGGAGTTCTGTGAGTAAAGTGAGCCCTTCATGCTCGGGCACCTCTTTCTGCCTTTCACTCCCCACTGCTATAACCTTGGCTCTCACACAACTCAGCCCTGTTAAAGAGATTTTGTACTGTGTGCGAGTAAAGTCCTTCCCACTGTGCAACCCTTGCATACTTTTGCAGCCCTGTTATGTAAACAAATATTACAAACATTTATTTCAAAATAAATAATTAAACTCTAGAAATCCTATCTTTAAATAATCACCCTTTGTAGTATTTAAGTTACACTCAATCCTAGTCAATCCTGTATATCTAGTCATACTTAAGAGATTTTTCTTATATCCTGACTTCAAAGTATCTCTTTGGGTTTTTTCCTGGTCAGATTTTCATTGTTGATATTTTCATATTTGTTGAGGAAAAGAAACAGTATATTCTAAGTTTCAGTGCATAAGTGTAAAAGCAAAAATTAATATTGTTTTTTTTATAATTCATTTTAATAACTTGAATCATTAAAAAAATAATTGTGTGAAAATCACTTTGACAAAAGACATCTTCATTCCCATATGTTGTTGCATGGATCACATTTGTTTCCACTATGTAAAATTTATGTTCTTCATAAAACACCAATAGAATATTTAAGACGGGGGAGGGACAACATATTTGATATTATATAATAAGAAGAAATTACCTTTGCTAAACAAAGATTTTGTTAGTCACCACCAAATAGCATTTGGATCTTGAAGCTACTGCTCTAGCTAGAAAACCTAGGACATTTTATTCAAAGTTAAAAATTGGTTTGATTTTTTTTGTTTCTTTGTTTCTATCCTACATTGAGTTACTTGATGTAAGCTTGTAATAAAGATTAATCACCCCTGTTATCCTTCTAAAATTGCTCTTTTAAATATATAGCACTCTAGGGCTGAAGCACCACCATGCTGTGTGTTCACCAGTTACTGGCAAACAGCTTTACCCGTGTTTTCCAACCTCCTTCTTTCTGTCATAAGAGGCTGTCAAAAGGTTATAACCTTAAGTAGCCTTTGGTTTGCTTTGACTCCTCTGCTCCCCCATGTATATGTAACCTCTTGGCTCATCCCATGTGTTTCTTCTCCTTTTACTTTGGAGCTTCTGAGCCCTTGCGTTGTTTCTTTTTCCCACTTTAATTTTGTGTGTGTGCTGTTCATGGGAAGCCTTTGTGCATTGATACTGTTACAAGGTTAGTGGCTATTGTTTCCATCTTCCTTTTTTTCTAGCTCATTTATCACATGGCTTCAGAGTCAAGATTAATAGTCACGGAAAGTTAGTTGCTACCTACAGGAGTTTTAGTCTGTGCAACTTGTGGTGTTAATTGATTAGACAAAGATACTGGAGAAGATGGGGAATTTGAGTTGCTGTCTCAAGCACAAGGAGTCACTCAGCACAATTGTCTGGTTGGGGTCAGGTTGGCCAGTATATTTTTTAAAGTTATATTGTAGTTTTGTTCAAAAAGACATTTTCTTTGTCAGGAGGAAGTTTGGGTTAAGGGACAGTATCTTAAGAAGAGCTAAAGAGCCTCTGCTGTATTCATGGTTGGGTGTGTGGATATATGTATATGATACCCATACATATTCCTAGGCATCTGGTCATTGCACACACAATCCAAACATCTTGGTATTTTTATCCATGTGCAAGGTTTCTTGTGAAATTGATGAAGGACTGAGGAAAATTCATGAAGTGTTTAAAAATTTTGAAACTGTGCTGCTTTTCAGGACCTTTTAATAGCTGGGAAGTTTTGGGCAGAATATTTTGGGCATGTTTTTTGTTTTTTTCAATGTTTTCATGTGCATATTTGTAAGTTACAGGCTTGCTTTCAGCCAACAGAAGCAGGAACTCTGTAACGTGGGATTTCTCCAAGGAAGACAATGATCTGGCTGGTGCAGCCAAATTTCAGTTCTAATGGTCAGACCTCAACTTTCTGGTTTCATGCTTCCTCTGCTAGCATGCATTTGGATGTTTCCTTGCAGGGCTTAATAGACATATAAATGTATAAAATAGTTTTTGATTTGAACCTAATAACAAAAAACGTCTCTTGCAATAGAAAGGAGACACAATCGGCTCTTATTTTCTTGAGGTAAGAGTACAATAAGCAGAAGGAGACACCTAAGTAAGGTGTATTCTCACTACTCAAATCCCAAAAATCTCTTAAATAAATTCTTTTAGTTTATTAACATTCCTGTTCAGTTTAATTTAATGGTCTTGGCCTAAGAGTAAAGACTAAGAAAAATCATGTTTCTTGGTCCTATATGCAGTATAAGTCTTGAAATATTATTAATGTTTATGAAATTATCAGATTTTTATATAGACTAGGTTTTTTTTGGTTTTTTTTTTAGAAACCAAATTGTAGTTGAAGTCTTGGCAATGACAAAGTGGTTACTTTGAGGCATCTTAGCTTTTTGCTTCTTTAAGCTTGTAATAGTTTTCAATTTTCATGAATATTTAACTATTTCAGTTTTTCCTATTAGTGTTGACCTGCCAGTCATTTTAAATTATGGTGAATACTAGGTATTTCAAGTATCAAAATTTTCAAAATTCATGTGACTGTTTATAAATTCTATATATTCTGTACAAATCAGAACTGATACAATGTGTTTATTCTTCAGGGTTTACTGCCAGTCTGGGAACGCAGTGACTTAGTGTTCCAAGGAATACTTTAAATGCTTACTGAAATGTGCCTAACAAACATTGTTAATGTAGTGTGTCATAAAGAATAGATGCTGGAATAAACTAGGAAGAAATGAGAGTGGAAAGCAGCTATTTCAGTTAGGAATTTAAGACCATATGAATTGCAGCAATTCAGCTGGCCATTTGAAATAGCTGGTATTTCTGATCACTTCATGGTTCTGCTGCTAAGTAAATAAATGGATATCATTAAACATATTCATTTTTAAAAGTCATGGTCACATAGTTTCTTACTTATTAAATATTTCCAGAAAATAGCCCATTCTGATGTGATTATAAACTTGTCTGGTGTTCTCTTCAAGGACCACAGTTTTTCAAAATACTTTTAGGTTTTTTCATATTTAAAGGTAAATATGTACATAAGTGGAAGTTGTGTAACTTTAACTTAATCCTTGGAACTTAGTGCTCACAATAAAAACTAGGGGCTGAAAAGAAATGTTTGGGAAACTTGGCTTCTTAAAAATTGATAGGTAGCTACCTGTTGCCTGTCTACTGTGTCTGTGACATGGTATTCTTGTAAGTGTCCTGGTAGGATGCTCAAAATTTGGGTAACTTCTAAGTTAGGTTTGTATTTTATGTTTGGTTAGCCATCCTTGGGGTAAAGGCTTGTACAGATATTTGCTGGCAGGGTAGACCATGACATTTCGGAAAGGATCTCTTACAGGTCTGTTATACAGAATTCATTCCAGTTAGTGTGTCTTAGGATTTTACTATCATGGAAGAAGATAAAAATTATCTGAAGAAGTTAATGTTAATGGACAACTTAGAAGAAAGAAAAATGTGAACATCCATTGCCACACTTGCAGGATTGTTTCTCTAATAGTAAATACTGATGTTTTTAAGACTTTGAGGGTAAAGGGGTTAGAAGTCAAGTTTTTGTTGATAAATCATTTGGTTTCTTGGGCTGGAGAGGATGTTGGCAGATGCTGAGAAATAAATGACAAGCAAGCAAACTGCAAAGCCCTGAATTTGTTCCAAGATACCTGCAGAAGATTCTGGCCTGTGAGGACCAGTTCCTCCTAATTGCTGGTTGCTGTTCTGCTCCCTGCAAGAGTAGATAGTGTGTACAGTAAAACCTGGATATTTCCCCTTGGTAACAGCTCACAGTGGTGAGATGAGCTTTGCTGCCTAAATTTGCATACAAGTTCATTCTTGTCTCTGCTGAAATGACAACAGAACCTCTCACTTTGCATGGGAGCGTGCACGGTCTTGTTCCTTGCTCCATCTTTTCTCTACTTTTGCACTGAGATATTCTTTGCCTTCCTTTTGAATTTTGTTCCACTTTGTCATTGCGAAGCCTTCCGTGCCAGTTGTTTTGATGAACCTTTGTAATCCTTTTTCTGTCTTTGTGTACTGTTGGCCTTCTGGTTTTAGTATCTTCCTTCTCCTTAGCCTTAAATATCCTGTATGTGTCAGTGTCACAATCATTAATTTAAGCTTGCAGCTTTTGAGGTCCAGTCACTGTATGTGTTCATCCTGACAGCCAGCCTCTGTTTCTGTCACTGTCCAATGCTCTGCTGTTTGCTTCGTGTTCTTGTACATGTACTTGGTGAAACAAAGCCATAGCTGGACTAGGTGGTCATATTGTGCACCTGTCTCTTATGCTGTGTCTATGCATGACATGTAGGGACTGCAGAGAAGAGAGGTCCTTGAACCCTTCACAAGCAATTCTTGTTGGTTTTGTGTAAACCAGCACATAAAACTGGGTTGGTGAAGTTTCTCATCTGAATACTTTCAGAAAGACTATTGCATGCCAGAACTGCTTGTTCATGATCTCTTTCTGAGTGCTAGGCCAGTCAGAGAAGACTGCTGCAGAAACATTTTGTTTGCCTCAGTAGTGGAGTCGGTCATTCTAGCTTTGTTCATGATGTGGAGCTCTGAGGGTGTATGAGACAACTGGCAATGCTTGGTGAGAGGCAGCAAAAATCACCTCCTCATTGAAGTGCTCAGATGCTCCAGTTGTATGGGTTAAAAAAGGGATCTTTGCTGTATTTGTTTCTGCAGCAGAACAGACTTTTTAAAGCAGTAGCAGTTTTGCATGTTAGTGTATCCTTAGGAGAAGAACTGGAGTGTCTGGCCGTTGGGCTAAAATGACTGTGGGGCAATAGCTTAGAAATATTTTGCTTCTCCTTTTCTGGCAGAAGCAATTGCTTTTGTTCGTGTGATTTCTTATTCTAAGTTTGAAGTCTGCTCATAACTAGCAATGGAAAACTCTGGCCTTATCTTCATTGTTGCATTTAAAAGAAGAAACAGCCACCAGGTTTTCCCAGTGCAGTTAGAGTTAGAACTTCATAAAGCATTTAGTACAACATAATGCAGTAGTACAATTCATCAGGATCTCAGAAGAACATTTGTCCTTCTGGTTTGTAGTCTGCTCTATCCCAGCTGCTGTTATTTTTCTACTCCTGAATCTCATGTTGTTTTAAAATTCTGATTCACTTCTCTTTGGGGATGCCTTTGCTATTTCACAAATCCAATGTCTGAAAATAAGAGGAATGGGATTTAAGAGTAGTAGCTGGACACACATAATAGCTGTGGGGAGGGACTGTTCAAACTGCTGTCTAGCATTAAAGTCTTAGAGGAAAAAGTTGCTTCAGAACCCAGAAGAATCCCATCATATATTTTTGTTTGGGTTTCTTTTTTTTAATAGAAGTTGAGGTAAGTCATGTTCTCATCTTTCAATTCTAGATTTCCTTGCTTATGAGTTTTATAGACATTATAATAAATAAGTGGTGATTCAGGTTTTTCTTATTTCTTAGTTTTAGTAGGAAATTGCCACATTATCTGTGCATTTTGAATATGTAGTATCATCTGAGGAGATGTGTTTTTCAGTGTGTTTCTTTTTTATTCCTCTTTCGATTTCTTGGGAACCTTAGTGCACATTTGAGTAATAGGAGATGAATATGAGTTGATGTTTAAAGGAGAAAGCTTGCTAAATTTGCTGGAATTTTGTACAATAATTACTATTAAAAGAAAATTAATCTTTTTGTAAGCCAGGCATATTTGCAGATACTTAAATCTTAATGTGCTATATCAATGGGATTGCTGCATCCTTTATAATTTTTATAATCAGTTAAAGTCATAACACACATCTTAATACATTTCCAGTGCTGTATCTGCCGATTCTTACTTTTTCAATTTATGTTGATTTTATTACCTTATTTGTTGTACGATTAAACAACCCTGGTTTGGAGTATTTTTAGAAAAAAATATTTAATTTATTCATCTATTACAATAAAAAAATCTGGCATTTATTTGAAACTTACCTATGTGGAACAATTTCAACTGCAGCATTTGGAAGAAGGGGATTAAAATATGCCTGGAGACCAGTTCAGCTGGCAAAAGATTCAAGGAAGTTACTTGCACTTTCTTCATTTGCCTCTCTAGTCAGAGCAATGATAAAGTAGCATGAAGAATTATTGAATTGGCTGTACTTAGTGCAGGGCTTTGAAGTGCTAATATGGATGCTTAAAAGTTTCTGGAACGTATCAAGACATGTAAATATTTCAATGCCTTTACAATAGTGTCTTAACTGTTATGTAGCTCAGATAGTTTGTGCTTCTTTTAATCTCTTTTCAGAGTGTAAAAGGGAGAGATATAAAATTTTCACCTCCCTTCTTAATGTGTTAAGAATTTCAAAGAAAAAAGCCCATTGCCAACTCAGATGAGTCTCTGCAAAATCAGTGCCTGGTGATAATTTGCTTTCTACTATGTGGAGATTCAGTTATGTTTAGGGAATGGAAAGAGTTTTTCTTGGTGTTCCAGTATCCTGACACAATTTTTGATGAAATGTAACCAAACCTGTAAAATGTAGTGTTCTTTTGTACCATGCTATCAAAATCCAAAGCGTTTGATAATTTTCTCATCAGTCACTGAGTGATAATTTATGGGACTATTTATGTATTTAATGTATGTACCTATTCAGCTGATGCAGCACATGATATTCTTTTGTCACATTGCTTGACTGAAGCTAATACTGTTCCAGTACTTTCATGCAGCAGTCTAAAAATTGTGATCCTAATGACTGCTGATGGAGGACTATAAGAACCCATTAGGTAATCAATTCCTCCATCTAGAGATAATCAGACTGAAGAACTTGTTTCATTTTTCCCCTTAGATTATGCTGCAATAATTGTTTTATCTCAGCTTCTGAAGAATAATAAAGGAGTCTTGTCAGGCTTTTTTCTTTATTTCCTGTTCTAGATGAAATGTGTTCTGACTAGCAGATTCTAAGACTTGGTTAAATGCATGTTAAGTTTCATCTTAGCAGTGCTGAAACCTGGTATAGTGCTGGATAAAATCTGATTAGGTAAGGATAACTGGAAGATCGGGGAGGTTTTTAAAACTCTCCCAAGACAAATAAAAGCATAATATTTATTTATAGAAATAATGTGATGTTTAACATTGTTTTAAAAGAAGAATGGAAGTCAAATACTTTATTATTTGTCCAGCTGTGGCAGTATGGTCTGCAGCAGAAAATCTGGAGTGGGGGCCCAAACTGGGTTCCTGTTTTCTGTGATGTGGATGCTGTTCAGATACCTTCAGCCTGCTGGCTCACAGGGTAGCCACAGTTAGTTGCTGTTGGTCAGGAGGCAGTGAGGCAGTCATTATTGTAGTACCAGTGTTCCAGGACTTAGAAAAGCAGTTTTCAGCTGCTTAAATGGCAAAAGGTTGTAAATGCTTAAACCTGCCCTGCTGAAATCACAATTGTGTTGTTTAAGAGGGAAGTTGCAGCTTGGATTTACAAAGGTAAGGATGTGGGGAAAAGGAAAAGTAATAAGAAAATTACTTTTTCTTCTTTTGAGAACATAGCAACCACAGTGTGTCACACTTGTGGTGATTTGAGAGTTCTGACAGACAAAACCTGCACTGCATGGATCTGCACAGTTCCCTGATCCTTTCATGGAAGACTCAAGCTCCAAAAGGAATGTGCAAGGAAAACAGTTCTATGTCACCTCTTCTGTTACTGATGAAACGGGAGTAAAGTGGCCTCTAAAGCACCAGGACTTGCTGGAAAATTAGTTTCTATGCATTAGAAATTTTTGTTGTAAACTAAAGTTGACTGGTTTTCCAGTAGATTAGAATGAAGCAAGCTACTATTTGGTGAGGCATTTCTAAAATACTTTTGAAGGCTGTATAATTACAATTTTATCATATATATTTAGTAATGAAAAGCTCAGCTTCTATACTCTTTCCTAAAACTACTTGGGACAGAAATGTGGGCCTATATATTGAAAAAACCTGGAGGTATTTTGTAAGATTTCTAACTAGTTTAGGACATCTGGGCTCTAGTAGTGTATAACATTTGCTTTTACAAAGTCTACACCTGGAAATATAATGATACCTTTCTGGGGAAAAAAAGAAAAAGAATGGTGTGGCTTTTTGGTGTCTTGTTTTTCCCTGTTCTCTTTTTTTATTATACTTCTCCCCCTCTCTCTTTCTGCACAGGGTGGGTATTCTGCTCCCTCCTTCTCTCCCTGGCAGGGCTCATTCCAGGGCATCCCTCGGAGTGTTCCACCGCACCGCAGACAGAGTGAGTCTGTCCCTCTCACTCATCTCCCTCACCGTGTTCCAGTAGCAGCTTCCCCTTTGCACGCACCGTTCATCTCGTAGTCTCCTCCTCTCTCAGGCAGATCTCCAGGCATACACCATAGTCTGTGCCTAACAAAGCGCTTCCTCCAGCCAGCCTACCAGCAGCTACCACTTATAGCTTCGTAACAGTCATTAAATGCCAATAGACCTCAGCAGTTCTTCAGGCAAACCCGAGTAGGCCCTTGTTTCCAGTCCTGTCTTAACATCAGTCGTGCTTGCTGCATTTCCCTGTTTTCCATGGCTGTGATGCACTCTCCTGTCCGTGTGTCTGTCCTTTTTGCTCACACGCGTCTTTTGCGCGCGTTCACGTCAACGCGTCGTGGTTGTACAGAAAAGTGTTGCTGGGAAAGTGTCCCTTGCATTGTCTCTCACAAAAAGTTTTAACTTTTCAGAATGGCTTCCCTCAAACTAATTATTTTCCCCCCATCTCTCAGTATTTGTTGTAAAAAGGCTTCTCTTACGTTGAAGTGGCTGTTGCACAACTTGCATGATTTATTAACGTTCCTTATGTGCTAGCTACAATGTGGGCTGATATAAGATGCATTTGTTCACTTGGCTTGGATCTGCAAAACAAAAGACAATTGCTGATTTTAAAACTGTGTGCTTACATAGACATAGAGAAATGGTAAGTCTTATTTTGTGCTTTGGTATTGCATTTTGAACAGATAAGTGTTTGAAGAAATATAACTACTTCATAACGCTAAAGTTATATTTTTTAAATGTACTGTAATTTGCAAATTACAGTGTTTGCCTAGCAAAGCTCAAGAGTGTATTTGGACAAAAAATAAAGGCAAAGTAAAATTATGGAAAGAAAGTAAGATTTCCAGGGCCAGTGCAGATCTGAAGAGTAAGCTGCTCCTTGGAGAGCTAAGCTTACATTTATTTCACACTGCAATAATCTTTACTTATATCAATCACCAGGGAAAAAAATCTAATATTCTGTAAACTGTGCTTCAGATACTCTCTTGATGCTTCTGTGACAATATTCATGTAAACAACTCATCAGGAATGCACAACCTGTTTCATGGGCTTTTCTCTGTGCAATAAGGGATGTGCTTCATTCTTCTGTGGTGTTTGATGTGGGACTCTCTGTGTGTAATGAACATAGAACCCCAAAATCTGATGATTGTGCCTTCTGTTGCTGAGTGGAGGGGCCAGCAGTAGCACAGCCTGGGTGATTCACTATCCTATCAACAGAGACTGACTACAAGGAGCTCAGTTTTTGACCTGAAGATCATACAAATGTTATGGTTTTGGGAGTTGGAGGCTGACTGGAGAGTCAGAATGGGAGGATGGTGTCCCAGCTGCCCCGTGACCTTCTGGTGTCACATCATTCAGTGGCTGCTTAGCCCAAGAAGAAAACTTTGCTTGCTAACCTTGCTGGTTTTCTGAGCCTCTGCCTCATCCCTCACTAACAAGGGTAGTTTCTTATTTGGGATTCTGTAGTAAACTTTTATTACTAAAGCAGGTTGGATTTTTTAGTATGCATCTTATATATTGCATTCAATGAATTGCTAGTAAAGGAAGCAAAGTAAATGAAAATGGGCCCTTGACTGGTTAACCAAATAACTAATGTATTGTTTAGGAAAGTAAGTTTCCACTAGTGGAATGTTCTTAGCTTTTTTCTTAAAGCCCTAGGTTTACTCTATAGAGCAACACCAGGAATAAAAATAGACTATAAATTAGGAGGTTCCTTAGACATTTTAAATGAAATTCTTGAAAAATCAATGATTTATCACTGTGTGAACAGCTCTGTAAAGTAAAACATTACTGGAACAGTCACTAATTCTTTCCTTCTTTCCCACTTGGTTCACTGGTTTCAATGTTCAGGTTTTGGAGCTGATATGAAATGCCAAATATGGGGTTTTAAGGCAAATGGTGAGCTGAGCATCACCACTGAGTGTAGGACAGCCTGAAATACCAGTGTCAGTGTTCTTTTGCACTAATGAGATGATGATGGAAACACAAAGTGTAGTCTGGTTGTGTTTTCAGTATAGACTTGGAAGTCAAGCACTTCTTTCTTAACTTCTGGATCCTGAACCTAAAATACATCTCTGCATGTGAATTTTGCAGGTTTCTTCACTGTGCTGTTCATAGCTGATGGATACATAGATCATTTACAGGCACTGTAGATTATGAGAGTGTAAATCTGTAAACTGTTCATATTACAGTGTGTAAACAACTGAAAATAATTTCCCTCCTGCTGTACAGGACAGGAAATATATCCCTGCTAGGTAATATTACACTAGTGTAGGTTTATGGCTCTCTCTAAGCACCAGTCACAATGTCAGCACACCTGCTGCTGAACTTGCCTTGGCATATCACTGCACTGCAACACACTTCAGCATTGGATGTATGTTTTTCACTTTTAACAACAATTAATTTTTAATACTTCCACATTTATTAATTTCATGTTTTTTCACCAGCCTTGGAAACAGTTCAGCAGCGTGCATTTCATAAACACTTTGATAACAGTACATTAATTCTTTCATTTTAGGAATAAAATCCAAATCATTTTGTTCCTGTAATTCCCACGTGTCTTGAACTAAACTCCAATGTAAGGGTCATTTATTTTTCTTTTGATCATGGGATATATTTTGATGACATCTCAAACTTTGTTCAATACAGTTAAACCCTTTCCATTTGTGTTCTGGAGCTTCAATGATACAGCTCTAGAAATAAAGATTTAGAGTACAAATTAGTAAGGAAGCAATCATGAATTTGTGTTGTAATATACAGGAATATTACACCACCTTCTCTAGGCCCCTCACCCCAAGTGCTTCTCCACACAGAAATGCTGATCAAAACCACTTTGTTATTCAAGCATTGCAGTTGTTGCATATCCACTTACTGTGCACGTCCTGGAAGAAGTATTTAGACTTTTTGCATGTAAGTATTACAGATAGAGATAATCTAAGCAATGCTAGCAAGTGACACACAGCTTGTTATCATCAGGAACAAAGCTGCTCTATGCCCAGTGATATAAATCCGATCCAGGCTGTGCTTTTTCATGTATTTTCTTTTAAACAAAGACGCGTTGCTGAAATGTTTCCAAAGCTTTATGGACCGCTACAGCTTTGTAGGGTGTACAGAGTTTTGTGTTAGCAGAAACAAGTTGCTCTCCAGAGCATTAGCTGGGAAGTTCTGTGACAAATTATTAAAAACATCCTGGAATCATTTTATTACTGCCTTTTTTATGTAATTATTTTTGCTCCAAGAGTGTTCAGCTATATGAAGAAGAGTTTTTTAGGAAAAATTCCTTTCCTCCCAACTGCAGTACTTGCAGAGTCAACTACAAGAGAAAGGACTCTTGTACCAAACTAAATTTATGTTTGCAAAAAACCCCTTGATTTTGTATATGGTCATACTTATCTGCTTGCTGCACATATATCCATATTTGTGGATGAAATAGCTGCCTTGATGTAGTTACGTATTACTTGAAGTAATTTTTCTTTGAAAACGCAAAATTTTCCAAGTTGGGATTTCTGTACAGACTATGCAGAAAGAATAATAATGCTTTGCCACATTACTAATTATTTTACTAGCCTCATGGCTGTGGTGAATGATGCTTAAAAAATACCGTTGTGTTGTGTCATTATTTGAAGTCATTTTCCATACTGCAGAATCCTATATTTTAATGCTGAAATATGGATATAAAACAGCTAGATCAAAGGGAAAGAAGAAAAAAAAGTTCAAAAAGAAGTTCAAAAAGAAGGTGTTAGCAAATACTACAGATTTAAGGTGTGAAATGGTGATGTTTTACAGAGGTGGAAAATGAGAGCTGTCTGGTGCAGCCTTTCAGCAGG
>NW_005054389.1:2648360-2660826 GCF_000277835.1 Geospiza fortis
CTTTCATCAGGACTTCGTCTGCACAGGCCATGGTTTGAAATGACAGCTTATCCTGTGCCAAGGCAGTGAGAGGAGGGATGGCAGAACTGATGAGGAAATGAAAGAATTATGTAGCAGAGTTTGTGATCCTTCCCTTCCACCCCTTTCCAAAAAGAACCCATGGTAGTTGTCTCTTCCAACTTGTGAGTGAGT
Organism: Geospiza fortis; assembly: GCF_000277835.1. Classification (NCBI taxonomy): domain Eukaryota; kingdom Metazoa; phylum Chordata; class Aves; order Passeriformes; family Thraupidae; genus Geospiza; species Geospiza fortis. The sequence continues at coordinate 2,648,553 of NW_005054389.1, forward strand.
TGCTAGGAAGATTGAGTTATGAAAAATGAGGGCAATATGATCCAAGGATGGAATGCTGCGCCTTTAATGACCTTGCTGTTCAGGGTTAGATATTGAACATACATATACATGGATGCAAAGTTTTTTCTTTTCTACAGTTTTAATAATACACACAATTTCTAGTTGCAGTATTTGGAGTATAAGAAATTAACTGCTAAAAACCTTGAAGTTGTAAGAGCAAAGATATTCCATGCAGGTCTTGCTGTAAATGTTTTTGTACTGCATTATTTAAATACTGTTGCTTCCTTTGTTTCTTGAAGGAGGATTAAAAACCAATGGGGGACACGGTAATTGCAATTGAAATGGTGAAAAGTTGCAGTTTGTCATGGCAATTGCTCATTGTTTTGTCTTGGTCCTCTGACATCATTGTCCTTGTCTTTTTCTTGTCTCTGCTTTCCATTATGCCATTGGCAAGGAGTTGAGAAGTTAGTCCATTACTTCTGTGATAAAGCGTGGTACAGTACAACTTCAGATTTATTCCCATCTCTCCCTCACGCATTTTCACTGTTGGGTTTTTTCTTTGCCCTGTGCATGATGCATGTCTGTGGGAGATGTGCATGCAGTTCTCAGATTTTCCATTGCATCGCTTCCCTCCTTCCTCAAGACACTGCAGGGAGAAAATGACTTTATTTCATTCTACAGAGGTATTTTAAAGGGAATTGAGATGGGGATCAAGATAACCAAAGCAAAACTGAAGGGAATTTTCAGCTAGTGAATGTATATCACGGTCATGACCACATTTTTAACTTCTTTAATAGTCCATTTAACTTCTTTAACAGTACAACATGATGTGTCAGTTTCCAGCACAAAGCTAATATGACCTCAGTAGTTTGATAACTGTACAATAGTGGTAATCGTTGCCGTGGATGTCATCTTTCTCTGGATGATGTAACAGCCAGTTGTACTGGAGGGAAATAGAAAAATCTCTTAGGCTAACGAAGTAGGGAATGAAAATCTTTATTTCTTGGGTAATTTTGGTTACATCAGTATTTGGAAGGCTTTGAAGCTCTTGCCAGTACAGAAAAATCAGTTTCTTTGTGCAGAAAGGAGCATTGTGCACAAAGCACTTTGTCAAATGTACTTCCAGTTTGAGGAGGAGTAAGTGTCTTCAGTTCCATTGTACTTGAAATGTTCGAGTCCAACTTTGCATTTTAGGAGCATCCCGACGGAGTGCAAGTGTTTGTCTACCTGCAAGTTTTCTTCATGGGACATAAGTAGAAGTCTGGGTAGCATAGCAGTCAATTCCAAATCATGGTGTGTCCCATCCCAGAAATACTACCAGAAATGCACTCAAAACAATGCAGATAAAACCCTATTTTAGGACTTGTGTGAAGTAAAATACTGTGCCTGGAAGGCAGAATGCTTCTTTATCTATTTCTCCTCCTTCGTGTGATGGAATTCACCAAGTACTTCAGTTCTTCATCTGGCTTATTGTTTTTACCAATAACAGGGTCAGAATTTCAAAGACTTTCTTTGTAAAAGGAGAAGTTGTATTTAGTACCAAGATATGAGCTGTGGGTGACAATAATGTCAGTGTTGGATACCTTGTGAAATGTTACATGCATATTTTGCAAGTGGCATTTTGCTGCTTTTAGTGTCATTTTGAATGTTAATGCATGTAGAAATTCGATGATACTAAAATCTGTCATTGTGATAATTGGACAGATCTTGAGTAGAAATACACAATTATAAAGCAGTACAGTATTTAAAACAGCAGAGCAAAGATGATACCAGAGCTTTAGTGTCCTCATAATTCTGAGCACGTAGCCATTTTCTACCTTAGTATCACCAACTTTCTGGGTAATAAGCTGCTTAGACTTTTTAAGGTTATGAAGGATAATGAGGAAAACGTGTATTTGGCTATTTTTATATGTAAAATGCAAAATTGCCTGAAGAGAAGAGCTCAAATACTACCTAGCCTTTATCAGAAGAATTCAAAACAGCATTATTGAAACCTTGATAGCTTTTTTGTACTTCATATGTGTTTAACTCTACTTTCCATACAAATTTAGTTTCTTCTGTAATTTACCAATTTTTGAATTTTGCTGATTAGTATTGCCAGAATTATTTGATATTAAGTCAGAATTTTTATTGATGATATTTACCTGTGTTTTTGAAGAGTAGCATTTAAAAACCCTTTCTAGCTCCTAGAGGGAGAAAAATTTTCTGAATTTTCTGACAGTTATGTTTTCCACATTTGACACAATACTGTGGGCTATAAATGTTTTAATTTTTCTTTTTACTTCTAGTAGGATTAGAAAATAGGATTTATTTGTTGTAGTATTTGCATGGGAATTGGGTACATATTGCTTTGGTTTCTGCATTCATTAGCAGTTTTGGTTTTTCAGGTGAGATCTGAAATCAGTAAATCATTTTGGCTGACATCTGGCTGTCAGCTCCTAGACTGGAAGGATAATAACTTCTGTAATAAACACTGGAAAATGGAAAAAATATCTGGAGGGCTAATTTTATTTCAGCTGTAATTCTCTCAGTGTATGCAATTACCCCTTGTGTTTAGCATTTCCTTCCTGTAGGATTGTATGGTTATGAAGGATTTACAAAGTTAAGCTAGTTTTGGGCAACATAAGGAATAATGTTTTTGTACTCATTTTACACCTTTTTAGAGACTTTTTTGCCTTTTTTAAAAATCTTTTCCCTCTTTCCAAAACAATCATGTTCTGACTGCTCAGGATATTTGCCTTACATGTCTGTCAGTGATAGTGGATGTCACTGGTCCAGATTTTGCCTTTCCTTCTGAGATAACTGTTATATTCTAAAGGGAAAAACTGCCCATAAGTAAAAAATAGACTGAGAAACCTTGATTTTCCTCGCATTAACCTTTTTTTTTTTTTCTTGATGAAGAATTTTAAGGATTCAGTTTTCAGTAGTAATCCTGCCAGGGAAAAGATGAAAAGCCTAAAGAGTCCTGAGATGGGCTGTGGCCCTAAATGTGTAACAGTAATCTGGCATGCACAGCAATAATTGCATTCTTCCTACTGATTCAAAGAAGAGCTAAAAAGACCAGACAAATGATGGGTTTTCTCTTTAGAACTTTTGAATAATTCAGGAGAGTGACTAAAATGTCACTTTTAGTCAAATCTCCCAAACACAAACATTGCTTCTTTTTTATTTACTCTATTTAACTAGTAAACAGAATAAGCCTGTTTACTGTGTACCTGCAACCTGTCAACTGGTAAGAATCCAGGTAGTTGAGTGATGGCTAGTTGGCAGGAGTTCAGTTCCCCTCCTTTGTAAAGAAAAATAATCCAAACCTGCTAAAACTGTTGTTTAGGTTTTAATAGATTTTGGTTTTGCCACGAATTGCAAAATTTTTAGTAATGCTTCCAAGATCTGTATCCAAGTTACAGGGCACAGCAAAGAGAATAGAAATTACCCAGAGGAGGTACTGGCAATTCTCTTGTCTGATGCATGTCTGATTTGATTGTATCTTCTGATAAAATGTAAAATCTTCTACAATTCTCTTTATCCCATGGTGTGGTAGGGTGTGGTCTCTACTTTCACATGAACTCTGCTTCTTTATCAGCCCATTTAAAATCAGTTCAAGATAAAACAGTTACTTTAGCTTAGTCACTAGCCTGATTAGCACATATTTCCACCAGATTTTCTGGCCTCAGTAAGGCAAGGAAATGGCCTGTAAGTCCCTGTGGTCCATCCAACTCCTTTCCTGCCTGTGCAGTAAAGGGTTGGGGTAGTTGAGGTCAGTATGCAGTGAGCAGAACTTGAAGCTGGACAGAGCTGTTGTGTTGGGTTAAGCACTTGGTTAGAACTGGTCTGCACCGACGTTGATTCTTGCGCTGTCCTGCAGATTTAGGTGAACCATCAATCAACCATGCCTTCTTCATCTTTCCTTTTGAAGCCGGTCGGTTTCCTTTTTGTCTTTATGTTGTTATTTATTTCAGTGCTGGTATATTTTTTTCCACTTCGGTTCCGAGTTCCATTTGTGTGCGTCCCATGACTCATCCTGTTTTGCTGAAGTCAAAGTTTTGATTTAAAAACCCAGATATATAGCCCTTATCAAGCATCCAGTCAGCTCACGTTGGATTCTGAGTGTATGTGGTGTCTTCTATGCCTAATATATTCTTGTATTATTTTCTCTTTAACAGCCTCAAGTACTACAGCCTTCCAGCAGCCTTCCCAATTCCACAGACCTCGCCCAGGGAAAACTAATAAAAACTCCACATATCGAGGCCCACAGTGAATATCCTAAACCAGATCTGCATGACAGTGGGAATCATCAGAATCGAAATGCTGCAAATATCTCTCTCCCAAATAGCCTGAATGACGTAAACTCTTCAAGAAGCGTACAGTTAAACACAAAAGATGAAAATACATCATATTTGGACAATTTGAAAAACAAAAACACTGAAGAACCTGGAAAGGTGGCTAGTAATAAGAAAGGTACATTACCACCTCGTTCCCACTATCAGACCTCTACACGAGCTGATGCTCCAGAGGTGCAGACTGGATTACCTGTGAAAGTTCAACCCTCATTCACAAACCAGGCTTCCCAGCCAAAGACTTCGAGAATCGTGAAGCCCCCAACTGCTTTAGTGCCTCCTACCATGGCCGTTCCCATGCGATCTGCAGATCACTCCGCTGCTTCCAAGGAATGTGAGCTTCTACCACTGAGGAGTTCGACTCAGCCACAGCCAACATCTGGGCAGGATAACCTGAAGGGTAAACAGAGTCAGAAAGTGTCTAAACTTCGCCCACCAACTACGTCCTTCATCAAATCCAAGCAAGTGAGCAGTCAGAAATCCACACCAGTACCTCCAGAGCCTCAGAACACTTCCCTAAAGTCCAACATCCCAAGGCCACCAGTCCAGAGGAAGGAGGGCGGGCAGACGCACTCTGCTGGTGCGCACTCCGGGGACAGCATGCCCTCCGCTCGGCACTCCCGCCTCCCGAAACCAAAGACACACTGAGGCTGTCCCACACCTCACCCACTGCCGCACCGTGTCCCACTTCCCCTCTTGTGACTGCCTTGGAGCCTGCTGTACCTGCAGCCTGCAAATCCTGTCACTGTTCCAAACTGCATCTTCTTTAGGGTTTGCATTCTCCATCCTGCCATGTTCTGAGGCTGATGTTACGAGCTGTGCAGTTTCTCTTGAGTGCTTTATTTTATCGTTGGTCTGTAATAAAGATAGTATTGCAATCTTTGTAGTTAAGCAAATACTGAAGTCTGTGATGACCACAAATGCCAGAATGCTGCACTATTTATTTCAGGATGGCAGAAATTATTTCTTACCTCTGTTTGAGTTATTAGACAATGAAATTGCTGTTCTGTTGAACTTCTTGGTTCTGAGTACTCGTTAGGTCAGAGTGGTAGAAAATTAGACTCACTAGCAGATGTTTTATTGGCCATAATTCTGACTCTGTATTCCAGAGGCCTATGCAAAAATCCTTGTATTTATCATTCTCTCAAGACTGACATATTTAATGTTATTTAATCTCATGGGTTGGATGGGTTGTGTTGTTTTGTTTTGCTGTAATCTGAAGTAGCTCTGTTCTTTATTTATCCTGTTTTCACTGTTCACAGACGTTAGGCAGATTTCACAGGGTGAAATGAATCTTCTCGCTTAAACATCCTCATTTGTTAAATGATTGTGGTATGTTTCTATTGTGTTGAATAGACACATTACTGGGTAGATTCTTGAAATGCAGTGCTAAGGATGTTTGTCCAAACCTTCCAATGCAGGCTCTTAGGAATTGGTAAGTAGGGAGCCTCTGGGAATAAGGGGTCCAGAACACCTATGTTGAGGTTGCACAACATGCATTTTAATTAATATTTTAAACTTTTATTGTTCTGCTTGTATTTATTGATTTCTGCTTAATATTGAAAGGCTCTGAAGTACCTGACTTGAAATTTTGCACAGACTCTGCCATATGTGTAAGAATTTGAAACTATTTTACAGAATAAAACTTATATTTAAAATGCAACTATTTTTTAAAAAGAAAAAAAAACCCCGCTTATTTGCTTTGAGCAATCTTACTATGTCTAATCCAGAGCTGGTACTCTTAAGAGTTTTTCAAAAATGTGTTATTTTGGGTTTTTTGTCTTTTCTTTTTTTCTTTTTTCTTTTTTTTGGTAATTTCTGAATTAGTGCATAACTGGTAAGGAGCTTCTTGGGGAAACTAAGCAGAAAAAAAAATCTACATTTTTGTGCTCTCTAGGAGAAGTATTCTTTCTGAAAGTAGTCTTGGTGCACTCTGGGACCATGACACGAATGATGCAAGTTACATGTGCGCATATCCAACGAAGCTTTCCAGAAATTTGTTGTTATGTCCCATCTCCAATTCTTCCCATCTTTCCCATGACTCTCTTGGATGTTACTGGTTTTGGGTTTTTTTTCCCTGTTGTCGAGTTGGTTTTAAAATCAGCAGCAGAAGGCTGCTGCAACAATTTGGCCCAAAATCTGTTCCTGAAGAGCACATAATGTCAGTAAAATGCAACACAGTGTTAGTTTGTTCTAGGCTCTGGCTGTAGGACATTGACATATTACAGTATTTTCTTTGAGAGAATTAAAGTGAGTAGGTGTAGACATTTCATAAATGAATTCAATATTCAGCTTCTATAATATAAGCCCTTTAACTGGGGGTATCCTGGTGGATACCTCAGTTGGGTGAAGGAAAAAAGAGTCATCTCACCTGAGTTTTCAGTACATCATTGATATTCAAGAATTATTTTGGATTTCTTACACCGTAATTTTATTTAACTGAAGATAGAGCGGAAAAATGAAAAGTTTGGGGAGGGAAATGGGTAGGGGGAGATTCTTTTTCTGAACTACAGATCAGTCTGAAATAAGGGGCCTGCAGGACCTTCTGTGAACTGAGGTGATGGCAATGTAAGCAAGACATAGCAAGACAAATACTGTTAATTGTTATAGTTGGTATAGGATCAGAAACCACAACTTGAGATTGCAGTAACAATTATGCTCTGGTAATAATTTATTTCCATGAAAAGCATTGAATTAGTGGTATTTAGTGTATGTATTTACTTTCAATAAGAAAATAAAACTCACTTTTTTTATTCCCCAAAACTAGCTCCTGGCAGCTAACTGTGTTTCTCAGGAGTTCAAAGACTGCTGAGGGAATGATCAGATTCCTGGTTCATTTTCTGGTCCGTATAGATTTCTGTGGAAAGTGTGTTTTTTAAGTTTACTTTCCTTGAAGAGAAGCTGATTTTATTGTTAGTTGTATATTATTTTGTGTAAAAATACAGTTTTCACTTAATGTTATTGACAGAAATTCATCATCTTCTGCTTCATATTCTGGAGGTATCGCCAGCCTGATTTAGTGATGTTTCAATTTTTATGTTTACATTTAAAAATATAGATATCTATACCTTTATTCATATCTGCACCTTTACTGAAAATTAAGGAGATAATCAAAGCAAATTAAGCAAAAAATATTGAGATGATCAAGGTTTTCATTAAAAAGACAGTTCCTAATTTTTCTTTCCGGAAGAAAATCTTATATTTATATGGACATGTATATATGTATTAAAGGAACATAAGTAGATTATAGTGCTTTTTTATAGCATTTCCCCGTTTTGTTCTGACAGGTTAGTGAGACACTGAGCTGGAGCCAGCAGGATTTGATCATGGATGAGACAGATGCTAGCCTGGCTTGTGTTTGTGTTCAGCTGCTAACCTGGCATCCCTCTAGGACAACTGCATGGTTGGGCTCTTCAGACTTTACCAGGGAAGGCTCTGTTGCACGTATAGTAAGTCCAGAGTATGGCAAAGCCTGTCACGAGATGGGCAGCTGGGAGAGAAGTGGTGAAGTGAGGCTTGGAGCTTCACCTCAGTGAAAGATGGGGTTTGGGGAGTGATAGATGAGAGGCACTGAGAGCGCTTGTCAAATGGGATTGAGTATTTGCAGGTATCATATCTACCCTCTGGAAGGTGCAGATATATCATCAGTACTGGTGCAGATTATCCAAAATGTGTACATTTAAGTATTTGATATCTTCAGGGTTTTTTTTTTTTTTAGGTTTATAAAACTGATTTATTGCCATTTTTTTGTTTTGATTTCTCATTCTTTTGTGCAATATTCACAAAAGTATTAAACTACTGTTCAGTATATGTGTACAGAGGCAATTACGCATTTTAACAAGTGAATAAACACAAAAGAAAAGAACAGAATTGCACTTTAAATGAGCTTTATTGCTTGGAGTTGTGCCTAAAATAATCTAGATGCCTCCTGCTGTGTGTGGCTTTTGTTTGAAACAAATTTCCCCGGTAATGTTGCTGTTTCCAAGGTATTTTCACATCACTTTCACAGGATCGATATGCACTCTAGCATGTTTAAAAGCATTCATATAGTGTACTGAGTTTTTGTTGTGCAATGACTTTAATTTAACCGTGGAATTCTAACACTGATGCTACAGCCAGATCATTATTACCCTCCCCTTCCCTGAAGCTAGCACTTCCTACTGCCAATCAAAGCCAGTGGCAAAATTTCCCTAGGACTAGCATAGCTCTTAAAGAATAATGGTCCCAGAATATGGTTGTGAGGAAACAAGTGCAATATTATCTCTCCAGCTTTCTCGAAATAATTACAAAGGCCCTGAAAATCCAAAACGACACAATTTTGATACAGTTTAGAAAAAAAAACAAGGGGTTCCTCAACTTTCCATTTTACAGCAGTGAGAGTAGGCATAGCAACCAGACTGCATTTTAGGTCAGTACAGTTCATTTCAGCCTTGATCTACATGCTGATTTGTTGTAACGATGCCTGAAAACTGAATACCATTTGCGTGATTTCCTTTGTTTGCATGTCACAGCCATATGCACATTCTAAAGTGTCATACTGGGGTAGGTTGCATGTTGGGGGGGGAGGTATTTCTGGTTTTGCACAGCACATAATCCTCTTAATATGGACATTTTCTTGCCGTACAAATGGAAATCAGTTCTTGAATAGGGCTTCCGTAGCTGTTCCTTATCTCGTTACAGAGGCTTTTTCTGAGCAGAGTGGATTTCATGTGACCCTGGTGGTAGGGCTCAGTGTAGTCATCTTACAACTGTGCTTTCAAGGAAATTCAGTCACTGTTATGGCAAAGCTGCTCACTGCCTACTAATTGTAAAAGCACCACCATAAAACCAACATAATTCCTGTGTAGCAAAATCTTCAATTCAATACTAGCTGAAACAAGAGGTACCCTTACTGTCTGCTTTGTTGTTTTTGGTTTTTTAACCCAGGCCAGAGTAAATACTGTATACTGGAATTTGCTTGTAAAGTTGATTAAAAAACCTGTATGTAAAAATTCTTTCCTCAATGTTGCTCTAGTGAATAAAAATAAAAGTCATAATTCTAATAAGTATCTCTTTGTCTTGACTATTCATGTCTATGTTTTTTCAAGTCATTGTGCAAAATGCAGATGGGACTGTAAGCAGAAAATCTGGGAAGACAGGGAAATTAGGCTTAGAGTTATAATGGATATTTTTTCTTGGAATTGTCTTTTTCCAATAGAAATGGCAGGCTTTTAGCATGAGACTGTTATTAAAAGGAGAAAGAAAAGGAGGGGAAAAAAAGTCTTAGAAGAGCTAAACATTTTAATGTATTGATTGCAGATGAACATGGACTGGCATGGTTAATTCTTAAAGGTATGTTATGGCACCTATAGTGCAGGTAAGACAACTATTAAGTACTCTTCCTAAGTATTTAACGAGTTAAAATCTTTATCATAAGATACTCTGAGAGAGTTATTTCCTCACAGAAGTCCAAATGAATACAACGTGGGCAAATATGCAAGTCCTGATTGCGTGTCAGTATTTTGCCCGTGGTTTGAATGGTTTGCTGTTCTTGAGATGAAAGGAAATCTGCTCCATTAATTAATCTGACCTATTTCAGTGGATGGAAGTTCAAGTTTGAAATTATGATCAAAAAGGGAGGAAAATCCTGTAGTTTGAAGTAAGAATATTTAAAATATACTGCAGGCAGGCACTTGTAATCTTTAACCTGATGTTAGCTTCAAGATGACCTTTGAAAATTTGCATGGGTTTGGGGGGTGGAAAGAGCTGCACAGGGTTTCCAAGTTCAAACTAAGAAGGAAGGAAAGGAGTGAGAATGAATCCTCCTCCTGTAGTCCTCCTGGATAAGTGTGCTCTTTGTTACTTGTGGCCCAGACTGTGTTACTGTGATGTTTAATCCTTATCAGTGTGATCATCAGGTGTTAAACAGCTGATGCAATGACTATGGAAATAGTGTCCCTAAAAGCTGTGATTGACAGCTTCCCTGGCTTCCTCCTCCAGAGACAAAGGCTTCCTCAGTCTGCTGCTGTCCAAAGTGAGAACAGTGGTCTCCTGACTCTGGAGCAGAGCTGCTTTATTGCTGTTGGGCAGAATGTTACACGTGGGGAGAAGGTGAGAGAGGGTGAGATGTGTCAGACATTTCCCTTCCTTTGCAACCCAGAATGAACACCCCTGGCACCTTCCCTTTGACAGAAATGTCTGGGGGTTTTATAAGCACCACTGAATACAACTGAACCACAAGACAAATTAATATCAAACTATTTGTAACATCAACCAGATTTGTGCAGTTGCTGCTTGCCCTTACGGGTAATGGATATTAGCTGCTATTTCAACAATAATTGGCTTGTAGTAGAAGGCACTGAACATAAATACTCCAGCTCTACAAATTAGTTGCTCAGATATTTAGTGCTAATCAGTCAATCTAAAAGTTAAAAGGATAGGTTTCTGTTAGGATTTCTGATAGTTTTCTCTGAAGCCACAGGCAGTAAGAGCTCTTGGGTCTCATACATTATGTGGGGTGCACTGCAGGTTTGCTCCAAGTCCTCACTGAAAACACAGTGAGTTCTTAGTAAGATGCTGAAGGCAGAAGTAATTGACCAGCAAACCTATCTTAAGAAGGATTTTGAATTTGATTATTCCAAAGCAGAGCACAATCTGAAAACTTCTGAGCTGTTTAAAATGGCTCCCTCCATCACAGGCTCTGAGAATCTCTTCAGTTGCCTACAGTGTTTCATGACTCAGGTTGGCTTTTAAAGCCTGTTACAGTGCAAGCCCCTGAAATAGTCCAAGATGAGAGGTGTTTAAAACCACTTGTAGACGTGGGATATTCGAAGTTACTTCACTTTGGTTTGGTTTGGGTTTTTTCCTGAAAATTCCATAGAAAGGCAGCAATTTGGTAGAAGCATTTAGATTTCAGTGGAGCTTCACATTCTGACAACATGGGGTTCTCAGCACCTCTCCAGTCAAAACAATTATTTAGATTTTATTTTGAAGAGACCTGATAATATCATTATCTCGGGTGCTACAGAAAAGCAGCCTGTGCATTCCCTCATTTGCTCACGATATCAGAGCACCCTTTGTGTACACAGTGGTCAGTCTAGGGGTGGTAAATATACTAATCTAGCTATATCAGAAGCATATGTATATAAAACCTATGAGCCTTTAAGGAATTGGATCATTTGGTGTGATAGGTTTCAATGCTTAGTAATACAAAAATCCAGCTATTTCCACAATTCCATTTTAATTGCTACTCAGTTTGACAAACTGTACTAATTATCCCACGCTACCTTTAATCTCTCTGCCTTAGTGTCCTCATAAATAAAATCAGAATTGTACTGGTGTTAGCAAAGTCAATGCTTGCAAGATTCTATGCTGACAGCATGAAAAAAATTCCCTGAGGAAAAAAATCCACCCTTACTTTCTTGAACACTTTATTAATCTTCCTGAATTTACCTGCTTGGGAGTCTTTAATTTTTATTTTTTTTTTAAGTAATTCCTTGCATACAAATTTTGTGGACCTTGTTGAGACTCTTTTATTAGATCCAGTGAATTTCCATCTTTTAAGAGTTCCATGGCAGTCATTTGAAGGAATTCATGAAGTGTAAATGAGAGGGAATGGTCTCTCTGTGTGAGTTACATGCAGCACAGCAAAGTTCTCTGAAGCTCTGTAAGGAAGTCCTCATGGAAATGTGTATCCCAAACAGCACTGGCAGCCTTAGGGAGTGGTAGGAACCTGTGGCCCCATCTTCCAGGAGGATCCCTAAGGTGCTCATCATGTTTATGCAAACAGTTGTGAGTTTGTGGGATGCTTCCTTTTTAATTCCACTCACCTTTGACCAAGTGATTCCGTGTCACTGAGACTGCTGCAGGCAGCTCTGAGCACAGCCCTGGTTTACAGTTCTCTGCTGTGTGGTTTCTGTGGGTTGTTGCTGTGTTTTCCTGTCCCCCAGGGCTGGCAG
>NW_005054389.1:2660836-2725186 GCF_000277835.1 Geospiza fortis
GACAGCCCCTAGTGAGAGCTGCTGGATCAGGCAGGAGCAGGGAAGCAGTTATTGCCACAAGACACAGCAGAAGGGTGTCAGGCTGAGCTAATCTGCCAGCATCTGAGCTTATGTTTCTACAAAGTCTGATGTTCAAACCATATGCTTCTAAGCTGTTGCAGATCTGCTGTTCCCGTGCAGGAAGCCTAATGATGCACAAGCTCTCTGCCAATCGTGCTCCTGTGCTTTTCATCCCAGCATTCAATTCCCGACTTCAAAGGAATTAGTTAAGATCTGTGCATGAGCATTATATTAACAGCTGTTAAAAGCTCTGTGTGTGGCATTTCTAGCACATACAGGGCACTGCAAAAATACTGTATGTTTGGAGTTTGCATTTAGGCATGAAAAATATGTATTTCCTTTAAAATGTGCTTCTAATGACACCTTTTTGAGCTGCTTTGAGGGTGTTAATTTTCTCAAGGGATTATCTTGGTGAGTTATTCTGCCAAGTAATATTATCTGATTTCATAGAAATTTATTTGTTTTAAAGGGAAAAAAGGGTCATGGAGGGGTCTTATTTCACAGAGGGTCTGTCTTATTTCACAGAGCTGTATTACACTTCTTATGTTACTGACACAGAACACTGCATATTTTTTATTATATGCTTTCTTGTGTCCCATCCTGCAATGTGCTAGTACAGGAATAAGCAAGCAAATTTGAGGTGGGATGTTAGAAACACGCTGATGGCTACACGATGAATGCTATAGAAGGGCTTTTCAGCTGTTACTCTAAGTGGGAGCATGGGTCTCTGTGTTGTGCTAAGTGGCCTAAGCTCAGTATCAACTGCCCAGGCCTTAGCAAATATGTTTTAGGCAGTGTCTGAAGGGTTAACCCCAAAATCTGATCGTATACATTTTTTTTGTAAAGCACTTGGAGCTCGACTAACAGAAGACGACAAGAATTAGGATTATTACTTTAATTGTAAATTCATAGGAGGCAGGTGGATAACAGTGAGCAAGATGAAATGCTTTGCGTGGGGAAAAACCCCGTGGAGAAATCCTCCGGTGCATTCATTCCCTTTCCCTTTGGGTGAGCCCAAGCCAGCGGATGTTTGCAGCAGTCGGTTCCTACCAGGCTGCTGGGACAGCAGAGGGCAGTGCAATGCAAGCAGCCAGCCCTGCCGGCTCCTGTCCCCTGTGTCACACGCCTTCCCAGCCACAGCTGCGGCTCCGGCCCTGTGAGCAGCCTCAGCCTCTCCTCCTTGCTCTGATGGGCCAGCCCCAAAGTAAGCACTGCTGATTTATTGTTTGGCGCTCAGTGCGGAGAAGCAATCCACTGTTAGGCAGTGGAGGGGTAAAGCAGACGTTGGAAACCTCCCTGAAGAATCTGTGTAATTTGAACGGGAATAAATTGGTTGTTTTCCCTGCTTGGTCTCTGTGGCAGGCTTGTCTTGTTCCAGCCTGCTATATTGATCATTCAGCTCACTGACTGCTCAGGTGGGAAGTCCACAAGAGGGATGGGAGATAAAGACTAAATGTTCAAATGTGTTGGCAACTCCAAGCCCCTGTAGAAATCTTTGACTGCTCTTTCAATGCACAAACCCTGAAGAGCAAATCCTGCTGGGAAGAAATTATCATTTCACTACACCAACACAATTTGTTGTGCTGATGGTCACTGTTAGAAAATTACTCAAGGAGAACCTCTGTGTATTTACTTTGCTGTTTAATTGTCTATAAACTTTCCTGTACATAAAACAGATGAAGTAAATAGAAATCAGTCTCACTGTTGGGTCCTGTTTTCATTGTGGTTTAAATGAACCTGATTTCTTGAGCTTACTTCTATTACATCGTTAAAAAGAAATAATTACTTGCTCATATGGTTCCTTGAATTTTGTATCCAGTAGGTAAAACTTCCTTCTCAGACCTTGGAAGTGATCACTTGTGCTTGGGGTCAAAACTTTATTCAAATTTTATTCATATGAAAGATGAAGCCTGTTGTGATCAGATTTCATTTAAAGATTTCTTTAAGTAGAGCAAGTATGAACTAAGGTTAGAAGAACTTACCAATTACTGATCTGAATTGAGAAAGATATAAGCAAGCAATTTTTCAGGGAATTTAATTAGTGATGTATTAGACCTGGGTCTTTTCATTGGGAGCCTCTTTTGTTTGATCTGTTGCTCTGTGAAACCTTGGACTCAACCTTTTTTTTTTTTTTCTAGCTGTTCTATTCCAGTACACAATGAAAAGATTCTTAATAACCCCTGAAGTTTAACTATTAAAAAATGTCTCTCTGACTCTTCAGGTAAACTGAGTCCACATTGCCTGTTCCCATGTTCACATACAATTTTTCCTTTATTATATTTATTCAGAAGGTTTTTCCTTGTTGCTCTTTCCAGATGGAATCTTTATTTTAACCAATAGCAAGCAAATCACGCTTAAATGATGATTTATGTTAATTTTAGCAGGAAGCAACCAGGGCTTTATTTATGTTAGCTCTGTAGAAATAAAACAAGGTACTCAGCAAACATGCTGCTGCTGGATCTGTGTCACCTTTCAGGCCAGTTGAGCTCTGTACCATTCTGTAAAATAATTCATTTCTTGCAGACTGAATCCACCAGAGGGAGATTTTGGGTTTTTGGTAGGATTTTTTTAAGTAGTGATGGTTTTTTCTCTTATGTTCCACAGATACCGTAGTATGAGTTATTGTTGGTTTCTCCCACCAGTCTGAAGAGCAGGAAGGTGCTGCTGCCTTATGGCAGTGTAGGTTTGGCAGTGGCTGTTGAGGGGCAGGAGGATGCTGCATCAGTGGAGGTGTAGGAGAAAGCTGTAACATCAAATCCTGTAAAATATCTTGGAGGAAGGACAGGGCAGCAGGATCCAGTGCAGACTTAACTGAGACTGCAGTAACTTTTAAACCAGTAACAGAGCAACTATGTTAATAATTATCCCTGTCCCAGCTCAGTGACAATGCATAGTAGTTGAACCCAAACAAACCATTTTATTTTTATTTCCCTGGGATATTTTCATACATGTCCACACTCTCTCCTGTCATGCAACTGCACAGTATTCTAGCTGCTTACATGTGTGGATTCATTTTATTTGTAATTGTAATTGTATCAGCCCAGTAACTTAAGTAATTCTGAATCTTTTCCCTTCCTCTGTGTTTTAAATCAATCTGCAGCTAATTTACTCAGGCCAGCTTTTGATCTCCATGTCACCTTGCCTGCCTTTCCTGTCACTCGTAGATTACATTTGGTCTTTGTACTTTGTGATTTGATTATTGGTAGCTACTTCATTGTTCTTCTCTTCCCCAGTGAGCCATGGGCATTACTGAGTTTGTCTTTTCATTGCCTAACTACAGAGGACACAAACCTTTCAAGAGCAGAGAGCAGACTGACAGGGAATTAACCTCTTACTTGTGGAACCAAGGATGTGTCCTGAGTCTGCTCCTCAGAGATGTTTCCTTGCTGTCCAAAGCCCTATTGTCAGCCTGTGTGCTATCAAAGGTGTGGGAATAATTAATTCTCAGCTTTGAGGTTTGGGTGGCTTTGTGGAAAAATGAAGCAGACACTGTATGGATTCATTTTAAGAATGCTATTTATAAGCCTTTTTCAAGCTGCAGCTTCGATAAGGATTCCACCTCTTTTTTCTTCCTTTAATTTGCTCCATTAAGACATGCCTGACCTCTCAGCACACCTTTGGCACCTGCCTGTGTTCTGACTGGCTGCAGCTGAGCCTGCTGCCATGGCAGGGCACCTGAGTGAGATCTGATGGAAATTCACAGCTCTTACTCCCAGAGCAACTGGCCCAGCTGCTGGCAGCTCTGTACAGAGCTGTGCCTTGTCTTTTTCATTTGTTTTGGAAGTTAATGGCCATGGCTCAAAGAAGACCATTTCCCAGAATGGACCATTTATTCTGACATGGTCTCCATGGTTGATTTCTTGGGGGTTCCTTGGGTTCTTTTGTTGCTTTGTTTGGGTTTTTAGCTGCACAATGTTAAGGTGCCTTCCTACCATGCTGGAAGGTGCATGGAAATCTCTGGCCACTTGCCCAGTGTTGGATGTCCTGCAGACTTTGCTACCTGCCTGTTCAGCAGTTGTAAAGTTTGGGCTGGATGCACACTGATGCCTTGGCTCTCTGGTGACCAGAGTGACCTCGTCTCATGACTGACCTGATGAGTCTCGATGCTCAACGTTGCCAGCTGTACCAGTGCCAGGGATTAATGAATCCCTCACTTCCTCAGCCCAGGATCTCTCTTATTTTTGTGCTTCTCTGGCATGTTTTGTGGTCTGGGGGCTGATGCTTTGCAGAGGCTTTGCTGAAGGCAGCCCTGAGATTTCTGTGAACTCTGGAAGTGTGTTAGACCAGGATAGAAGTGCACATTGCAGCCAGGTCAAGGCAGCATTGTTCTGGTGCCAAGATCCACATCTCTGGAGGTTTCTGGAAGGGGAATTGCCATTGGCAGGCATCATACTGGTGGGTGACAGGGTAACTGACTGGGTAACTCCCTCCTCTTGTGTGACACAGGACACCCTCAGGAGCAGGAGCCAGGATTCTTGAGTGCATGGGAGAGTGGGGGAGCTCCCTGTGCTGCACTGCAGACAAGGCTTTGAATAATCAGCTGCTGGGGAAATTTCTGGAAGAGGTGCTGTAGCCCTGTGGTCTTGAGGTGCATGGTGCTCTGTGCAGAGGTTTTTAGCTAAAAGGTTGCAGCTGGAGCAGCTGGTGTTGGACCAGATTCATGGAAAGGATTAGCAATGTGTGTTACTGTATGTGGGTGTGATTCATGAGGGGTTTGAAAGGTACAGAGGGTTTCTTGGCACTTTGAAATGGCTGTTACTTTTCCCCTCTAAATAGGGGGATTGAAGAAAAGAGTTGCTGAGATTGAAAAAAGGAAATGCTTTACCTTTTTCTGTCTTGGTGCCTCAGGTGCTCCATGGAAGCCGGTTCAGTCTATGTTTACTTTGCGCAGCATCAGTCATTCAGGTGACATTTCCGTTTGCCTCGCTGCCAGCTGAACAGCACCTTATGGGCTCTCGAGGAGCTCGCTGACGTGAGTGCCCTGACTACAAGATGCTCCTTTTCCCTCTTTGGGTGCCAGCACTTTGAGCCAAGCAGCTGCTGAATGTCAGACTTGGTGGTAGACCTGGAGTTTAGCTGGTGTACTCCTGAGGATGAAGCTGGGGACAAAGTTCTGACCTGACATCACCACTTGTGCTTTAGTGGATTTAATTCTGCAGGCAAGTGATCTGCTCTATGCAAATAGCTGATGCTGGGTGTCCTAAACCAAAGTGGAATGATGCCTGCCTAATGTGAGCAGTGGGTTTGCTGTCTGTATTTGCGTAAATGCTTTTGCATCATGTTAATGAGTCATGAATGGCCATAATTTTTTCCTCTATTTCCAGAAGGTTCTGCCATAGAAAAACAACTGCATTTTATTTCTCAGGTACAATGAGCTTGCTCACTGCTCTCTGGTATCTTATTAATGAGTTGTGACTATGAAAATTAGGGATGCAGCCACTTCTGGGCAGGTTCATGAGCTGTGGTGCTTTGCTAAAGCCCAAAAAGATGTTATTTTTGGCAGTGCTAGAGACGTTATGAAAGAACATCAAAGATCATTAATGCATCTTTTGTAAACACTGTCTCTTACTAATCTCTGTGCTTCTGCTTCTGGCTGGATAAAAGCTGCCCACCGAGATTCCTGCTTCAGCTGCTGCCCCTTTGGGGTCTGGTAAGTGTGCGGCTTCTGAGCTGGTGTTCATTACTATTAATTAAGAAGCAGCTCTGTTCTTGGCAACCTGAGGCACAGTTTCATGAATCAAATGCAAACTGTTCTGAGCTGATCAATAAGAGTATTACTTTCTAAAACTGGAACCCCTGGTTTATAATATTGGTTACTTTATTTGTAAGTTTATTGCTATGTGATCAGCCATGAAAGGTGGTCCAGCAAGATCTACTTTCTCTTGACAATCATTGCCCTATAATAGTCCTTCACTTTCCATTTGACTGATTTGGAGGCAGATGTGTAGTTTTTAATTGGTTTTTTAATTCTCCTCAGCTCTGGGAGATGGTGACTGAACAATCTCCAATTTATTTATTGATTTGAGTTCACAGCTCTAAATTATTCTTTTATCTGCCTTTATTGCTGGTTCTTCTCCTTGGTCATGCAGGAAGCTAACACTTTTTTTTTTCTTTTTTTAAAGAATGAATTAATAGAAAACAGTTAAGTAAAGCAGCAGCTGAAAGTTTTGAGCTGGTGCTCAGCTGAGTTCCTGTCTGTCTTTTCCAGAAGCCATACTCAGGAATGAGCACAGCTTGTATGAAAGAGCCAAGGGTGAGTCACTTCTAGAGCCAAGAATTGAAGGATCAGATCATAAATTCAAGCTGACTAAGTGTGTGCTGAAGTTCTTTACCAGAAGGTCTTAATATCCTTCCTGATAGCCTGTGGTGGCTTCTGTACACGCTGTTTATCATGCTGCAGCTTGGGACCCATAAAGCTGCTACCTGAAGCTCACTTGGAGCTCTTGCACAGCAGAGCTTTCTCAACACAACCTCAGCTGGGCTGGAGGCACTGTTCAGAGGGGCTGAGCAGTGCTGGGTCCCTGTTTCAATCCATCCTGCATTTTTGGGGGGAGTTGTTACTGCTGACTGGTCTTGCAGAGTGCAGGGTGTGCTGGTGCATGTGTAAAGGTGAAAATATCACTGTTTGCATTGTTTCTGGTTTCTGCATGCCTTGCTATGTTTGATGTGGACTGAGATGGTCCCTCTCCTCCACTATTTAAAACTTACAGGTTGTTTTGAGTCAGGGCAGGTGGGCCCACCAGGGCTATTCATTCTTCTTCAGGGCTCTAGGCATGATCCCCTGCAGTGAAAGGGCTGGGGATGTGTGGGTTCCTGTCTGCCCCGCTCCCAAGTATAACTGCTTCCAGGGTGCTCAGCTCCCTGCAGGGTCTCTGGTCTTGCCCAAGTCCACTCCAGACAGCAGCCATGGGTGTGTTTCAGGAGGGGAAAAGCACACTCCTGGAACATTTGAACTTCCTACCCTCCCTTTTGGGGAGTTAGGAAAGAGAGTCTGAGAAGTGGGGGAGAGAAAATCAATATGGACATTGCCCATCTAGAGAGCTGCAAGGATTGTACTTGCTGTCAGCAGTGTTCCAGCTGTGGGGTGACCAGCTGTGCCACCCCTTTGCTTGAACAGGAAGAGGAACAGGCAGAAAAGAGATCTCTTTGCTTCCAGCAGCAGCTGCAATCCTGGGTTGAGTGCCAGAGGATGATGCTGCCATGCTGGAGACCTGCCCTGTCATTGAGCAGCATTTTGTGAGAGCTCCTGCTGCAGTGCCCAAGCTGGGTCACTCTTGGTGGGAGCTCGGTAATTAAATCTTGTTGTTTCCACCCCTTGCATGCATGTAGTAATTAAAAGAGCTTGTAATTAATGGGGACTGGGGAGGGAAATCAACTGGAACCTGTCAATTTGAGCTCTGTTCTGATGGTGAAGATTTACTCAGGCAAGTAGCTGGTTTTCTTTTACAGCTTTCATGGGTCACAGCTGTACCTGGCCCTGTGAATAGTCACTGGGGCTTGGCATACCAGGGGGAAAAACCTGAACTCATTAAGGATTTTAACTATTCTAGACATTTTATTTTACCTGTAAGTATCTGACACTGCCACTCCAGTGATATAAGAACATATAGTTTGTGGGAGGGAAACCTTGATTTAAACACACGTATATTTCCTTTAGCAATGAGAAAAGCTACTAAAATAGTAATTAAAGTAAAATCCATTTGTGTTCTCAAGTGGGTACATATATGTGACCCTAAGCCAAAGGTCTTTAGAAATCACTGTAAAAAAAACACCCAAAAGAGTTTTTCTGCTGTTAAATAGCCGTGAAAATTATGCCTAATTTTTCATACTTTGGTGGTTTTCTTCCTTTTTTGCAACAGACGCAAACAAATTCTACATATTTGTAGGAGCCATAGCTTGTAGGCTCAAATGGCTCCTCTGTTGGTAATCATTCCTGGCCTTCTCAGTAGTCCTTGAACAACTGAGAGAGTAACCAGCCCTCTCAGAGGAGTGGCCATGGTGCAGTCTCTGCTGTGATCATTCCAGGAACCTGGTGATGCAACAACAACCTGAATTTGTACCTCAATGTAAATTTTACAACATTATTCCCAGCATCCAGAACTCTGCATCAATCAGGAGAATTGATCTACAAATAGGTTTAGAAAATAATCGAGCTGTATTGGCCAGAGACAAATCAGGTGGCAAGGCAGTGGCAGGAGGAATGTAGGTACTGTATGGGAGTGGATAGACTTGTCTATAACTGAGATAATCACCCCACTGAAATGGCATGCCACCTCTCTGAGATTTAAGAAGTGTGACATTGGAAGGCACCCTCCTTGCTCTAAGTGGCCCTGATGCAGCTCACAGGATGGCCTTAGCCATGCCATGCATTGCAGCCCTTCCAGCTGCTGCTTTCCTGCCAGAGATGCCTGGAGGATCCAGCCTGCCCCGAGAGCTGCTTGGGCAGTTGTATAGGTTCAGTGTCAAATTGCAGGGTGCAGTAGGCAAAAAGCCCAAATCAAACTGCCTTGGAAGAGCAGAATAAACTGCTGCTTTGGAAGCCTCGGTAACTTTTCTCACATCTGGGAAGCCCTGCAGAAGAGTATTGTCCAGTGTAATGAGGCATGAAGGGGGAGCTGCCAGACTCTTCCTCAATGTCTTTTTAGAGCTGCTGGTCTTACAATGGCCAGACTTAGCTCATCTATTCCCCCTGTCCCCTTTCCTACAGTAACTGCTCCCTCATCCCTCAGCCTGCCTTCCCCCCTGCAGCTGCTGAATTGCAGAGAGACACCTGAACATTTAGCAGGTAGCTTTCAAAGCCTTTTTAGGGGTTTTAACTGCTCACTTCCTGCTGTTCCTAATGGAGCCAAGCAGTTAAATCCTGAACTTGAAAACCTGAAAAGGTCAAAGGCAGTTAAATTCCAGGTGTGTGGTGTTCTGAGGTTGTCCCTGTGCCTGCAGGAGCAGTGGTGACAGTGTTTAGTGCACAAGCTGCCTCTGCTGAGCCGTTCCTTAAGCCTGTGTGACACTGATCTATTAGCAGGGCCATCAGTCATCGTGCTGCTCAAAGTACCAGCCTCATGGCTGTGGGCAGAGAATGCTCAACACAAGTTTGTCCAGCGGGGCGTGGTCCTAGCGAGGACCACCTTCTGAAAACAACTGAGTATGGACTTGCTTTCAGTGAGTTTTCGAATTGAAAAGTGTCTTAACCGAATATGAGGTGAACTGGAGAGATCTCAGCTGCTGGATGAATGGCAGAGAGGCTGTTTTGTGGTATAAGCTGGAAAACAACTTTACTAGGGGAAGAATATTAACAGGCTAAAGCTGTACCTTATTAGCATGGAGTGACTTGATTGCAGAAGCACTTGAATAAATCCCTTAGGAATTTATGTGAAAGGGTCAAGTAGGGGGTCAAGTAAGACAGATTACTTTAGTGAAGAATTTATGTCTTTAAGTTTTTTAATTTGCTAAGTGTTTTTTTAAATAGTTGCTTTTAAATTCTACACTTCCCGTGGAATTTTTCTCCAAGGTTTTTACAAGTAGTAATTTTATCTCAATTTCAGACAGTTACTGCTTTTAACTGGCTGAAATGTGTACTGCCTTGTGATGCATTCCTTGTTTTGCAGTCCTAATTAGACTATTGAAAGAGTTAATAGATGCCCATTTCAGAGGCTGCTTTCAGCATCTTAATTGCAGTATAACTAATTCAAGCCTGTGTGAGGTGCACTTATCAATGTAAGGTAATAAAAACAGCCTGAAAAGTGCTAGTAAGTGTTTAAAGGATTCTCCCTCTGATTGATATTATGAATCTTTTCAGTTTGTGTAGAAGTCATCAGTGGTCAGTTCTGTATTGGTAGGTCAAATCTTGTAATGCACACTGTGGGACCTTCCTATCCTCAAAAGCTACTCCATTTCCTTTTGGGTTTTAAATAATTGGGTACTTCCAGTGAAGGCTTTGTTTGATTTTCTTATTATTCTCAGTTCTGGAATAAAAAGAAGTGCTAGAATCTTATTCCATCTTATTTGGTGTTATTTTTATGTGTATGCAGTTTGTTCTGTTCATGGACTTCACAGAATTCAGTGGAAGTAAGATGATATATCCACTCATAGATGGGGATATTTAAAGGAGGAGGATGCTGAAGCACTTTAGTTACTACCAGTATTTCAGGCATTTTCAGATATTTTATCACTGGATTTCATTGCATATTTCTTGCCATTTTGAAATCACAAAGAGAACTTTCATAAAGAATTATAAGACAGGAGATAGCAGCTTTCTTTAGGCTTTCAATCATGCACATTTCTTAAAAGAAAAATGTATTGCTGCTGGGTTTAGCTTTTACAAACTTGATGGTGGGCACAAATAAGATAGAGATTTAATACTGTGTCAAAGTAATATGACTGAACAAGGTTAAAGGGTCAAAAGGAGAAATGTTAATTTTCAGTATTCAATTAATTACCTCTTAACAGCAAACTGATGATACACTCTTTCATTCAGAAGAAGCAATTGCTATTCACCTGGAGGGAGTCAGAGCTGAGCATCCAACCAAACAAGAGGATAGGACTTTACAACTCTGCCACTCTGTGCAACAACTGGGTGTACCTCACTTTGTGTGAGCTGCTACATATGCTTCCCTCTGCTTTTAGTCCTGGATTTGGTTCAGTGTACCAATGAACAATAAATTGGTTGTTCTCCAGTCTGGGAAGTAGCTGTTTCTGTGCTTTCAGCTGCTGCCACAGTTGGCATGGCTGAACTGTGTCTCAGGGCTGACAGCATTGTCAGACCCATATCTGAAATGGCTTCAGATGCATGGATCTACTTCCCTTTTGCCTTTCACAAGCCCTCAGTCAGTGCTGCCTATTTCCCCCGAGTTTTGTTTCTGTAAACGAAATTGACCAAATTATGCTTGGGGACCCAGGCTTGCGAATTAGATTGTGAAAAGCTGCCAACTGAATAGAAGGCTTAACAGCATTTTGGGCCATTCTCCTGAATTTAAATCTTAACTGTGGATTAACTGCCTTAGAGGATTAGGACTGTGATACATCAAACTTGCCACCTTTAGGTTCCTACCCTAAGTGGTTATGAACTGAGCCTGGGTCACTCATGAATGTGTTTTGCTGCATGAGGCCTGGGTCCACATGCTGATCTGTCACCTGTGCCAGTCCTCTCATGGACAGCTGTTTGCAGTTTAAACCTGTCTTTCTGATCAGTGCAATTGCTGCCTAATGCACAACATCTCTCAGTCTGTAGCATTTATACTGCTATGATGAACAACATCCTTAATTCCAAGTTAATTAATCAATGTTAATGAGCGCTCATTGTCCACAGACACCCGCACTCCTTCAGAGGGTGAAGAGAGCAGTCACATAACATCCTAGCAGCCACAGAAGGCTTGAGGGAGTTCTGCTTGTCTACAGCTTTTTGTTGGAAGCTTCCCAAAGTATTCTTTCTCCTTGCCTTGGGCTGACTCTCCAGCATTCCTTTGTTGTGCCTTCCTTGAAGCACTTTCAGCTGGCATGGGCACGTGGGTGTCTAACACACATCCAGCAATGAGCTCTGTGCTTGTGGGGTGCTTTGAGAGGCTCTGAAGCTGCTCTGTGCCTGGGGTTGCTTTCTCACTCCTGCTCTAGGCTGATGATCCTGCTGAGGAGCTCTGCAGGGCAGCTCTGAGTTTGCTGGAGAGCTTCGTGCAGGAGCTTAAAGCTGCTTTTCTTTCATAGCTTTGGTAATGGGACTCTGTGGGAGGCACTGCCAAAAGAGATGAGAAATCTGTGCCTAGGGCTATGGCTGGAGGCCTGGAGGGAGTGCCCTGGGAGAGCTGCCTTGGGGAGTGAAGGTTCAAGATGTGGCACAGTGTGGAAGGGAGTGACCCTCAGCATGTCTGAAACGATCTCCTACAGCCTAATGTGTTATACAGGAGAGCACTTGGGGGCAGCTGGAAGCGCGCGCAGTCTATAAACTAGAGCTCTCTGTTTCTGGTAGTATGAAACAGCTTTCACAAGCCTTGTCTCATGCTTTACATGAAGGTTTAGATCACATCTTAACCTGTGCTAGGACTGACAGTGTTTTAGACACTTGCATCTCCTTGTTTTGGCAGTGAGCACCTCTTGGAGTAAGGGGTCTTTTTTTCTCCACAGAAAAAATACTTTGTCCAACAAAAGAGTTCTGGATGCATGTTTGTAAAAGGTAAATCTCGCTGGGTTTTATTCTGAAATATTTTGTGGTTTGTGCTTTTCTGTCCTAATATCCTGAGCTGGGTTTGAAGTATGAAAGTTCATGATCCAGTTGCATTGGCTTGCAAAGAAAGAACTCTTCCCTATACCAATTTACAGGTGTAAAGAAAAAAAAAAGAGATCTGTGAAACATTTTTTCTCCTTACTGAGCTCTGTTAGTCTCTGAGTAATTCTACAGGTTTTGCCCCATTTTCTGTACCCCTGGATCTTTGCAAATCAGCTTAGGGGAGACTTCAGAGAGGCAAGGTTAAGAACTGCCTGGTAAGTGAAAGTGTGTAGTCAAAGGCTGCCTCAGTCTGTTCCCTTTTTCTTCTCTTTTGGGGAAAGAGAATGGAGCCGAACTCCAGCAGCTCCAGATGGAAACGAACACTTTTAAATGAGGGGTCATTATGAACATCAGTGCTTAAAGGAAGATGGACAGTGAGACTTGACTACCTCTCATAGACCACAATATTGTTGGTTATTCAACATGTATTGATTGCCAAGTAGTAGTCTCTGAGCCAAGTGGCTTTCTTTTTCTTTCTTATTTTCAATCCCATATTTATTGTTGCAGTAACGAAGATTGCGAGAACAGCCAATAATCTTGTTGCTGCACCAGAGTGAAGCTAGAGGGGGTTATTATTACTCTGTTTTTCTGCTTGTTAAAGTGGCAGGGAGGCAGTTTCCAGCAGGGCATATCCATATCTGTCTATTTTCTCACTTAATGTTTAGTGCAGTTATTAATTGTGAAATATTTTATATATATATATATACACACACATATATAAATATATATACATAATATGTATACACACACAGATATATATATATAGACATACACATAACATGTAGAGCTGTGCTTTACTTGTTAGACCTGAAGACCTGAGGTGGTGTGAGCTGCCAAAAGGACCAGGCCTTGCTTATATGTGCAGTGGAAAAGCAATGCATTAGAGACAAGATGATGGTGGCAGGATGGCAGTCTCACTGTAAAGATGGAAGTGGCACTGAGGGCTCTTTCAGTCTGCCCTGCTGTGGGCTCAGTTATAAAAAGACCATTTTGCAATGTAATGGCAGGGAGAGCGTACAAAGGACAGAGCCAACATCTTCCTGGAGGTGCTTAAGGAAAGGATGAAAGGCATGGAGACAAATTACAGCAAGGGAAATTCTCATTAGTTATTAGGAAAGAAAAATGGGTCATGAGGATGGTGAAATGTTGAAATAGATTATCCTGAGAGCAAGCTCAGCTGCTAAGCTGACCTCAGAGCACCTTGCATCGAGGGGGACATTGCACCTAGAGAAGCTCAAGATTCTTCCTGTACTTAACTTTTTCCATGTTTTTTGCCTCTAATTTTGAGAGTTCTTGTGCCTTTTGGAGTAGTAATGTGAAAGCCTAGTTGAAAAAAATCATATATCTTTAATGAAGGCTGCTTGTGCCTTTTGAGCAATTCTGAGGGAACAGGAGAGTGAGGCCTGAGTCTGGTGTGAGCAGGCCCCAGCTGTTCATTCCTTAAGTATTTCTGTGATATTCCAAATTTGGCTGATAAAAATCACAGTGCTCCTTGAAATCCAGCAAAAAACAAATCCCAGTGTATTTTTAGCCCCTACCAGTAAGAGACAATGACCTCCATAGTTAAACACATCCCTGAGGTAACTTCCCCGGCCTTAAACACAACCCTGCGCTGCCTGTGCCTCACTCCCTGCACGCTGTAAATCCAGGAGAGGGGAGCTTTGTTATTTACAGATATGCAATAAAATATGTCAGGCCCATCATGGAAACCATACAAAAAGAAAGTTCTGGCACAGAAACAATCAGGTACTTTCTGGATCTGCTAAAACTAGGCTGGGCTGGATATGTCAGCCAGAGCAGGATGGTGTGGGTGAGTTGACATTGCTGCCCCACAGTGCTGCCTTGAGCTTTCCTATTGGGAAATGAGTTTTATATGACTGTTTTCTTTGTTCCCACAGTGAAGGTAACATGGAAGTTGTCCCTCTGAACAAAGCTCCTCAGCAGCAGGTGAGAGTCTCACTCGTGGGGCTGGAAGGAGGTGTGCAGCCTCTGTGTCAGAAAGCAGCAGGACTTGAGGTAACACTACCAAATCTAACAGGAAGATTTGTGGAAACAAAACAAGCGGGGGGTGGGGGGGGAGTGAAAATCAATAATTATGAACCAGAGCCTAAATCAAAGTGGGAAAGAAAGTGTTAGTTGTGGACAAGTTCAGGTCTGGAATTTCTTTTTTAGGCATGCTGGTGTGGGTGGGGCAGTGGATCATAAAGCAGAAGCCATAACTTTAATATGGTTTCTATGTTGCTGATTCTGAATTCAAATCACAGAGTACTTAATCATTGCCACCCATAGAGGATTGTTGACTTCTAGGCCGTTAACAAAATGATATAATGTCCCAGAGAGGAAATAAAACATGCTTTGGAACTTGCCAGGTTGGGTTAAACAGCTGAGGCTGGCTCTCCTGAAGGCTCCCTGCAGCTGTGAGGTAGCTGGCACTGGATTCAGTGTCCTCAGCTTCTAAATCAGCCATGGAGGAAGGGATCTGGAGCACTGGCCCTGTCACTGTGTCCCTGGCAGGGGCTGCATGGCCCTGCCCACCTCTGGTGGCACAGAGGGCTGACAGCAGGAGCAAAGCAGCCAAAACCAGCGTTGCTGCTGGCTGTCTGCAAACTAACACAGACTGGCTGTAACAGTCTTTTCCTAAACACTGCACTGCCAATGTTTTCAACATGTTCATTTATTTGTTTTGGTCTACAAAGCATAAAAACCAGGATCATCTTCCAGAAAGAAATGCTTCTATCCTATTTTCAGCTGGAATAGAGTGAATTTCTTCTCAGCAGCTGATACAGCACTGTGTTTTGGACAATTGGTGTTTTAGACTTTATCAACCTGTGATGTTTTACTTGCTGTGGGAGTTGGAATGAGAACCAAACATAAAACTTTTCTTGACACATTTTAACCACAGCTGCAGTTTATCATCAGGCAATGGTAAATAAAGAGTATGGGGCAGCAGGGGCGGGTGTGTAATGTGGTGATTTTCATCCATTTTTCACTTTCTCAGCATTCAGACACGCTCAGCATTTTGGCAAGCTGCTCAGTATTGTTATTGGGTTTTTCTCCATTGTTTTAATAATAGCACTTTATCTTCAAGCATCCTTTGTCCCATCATCATATCCCATGCTGATAGTTTCAAACCATATGAAGACCCCTCTGCTAGTATTAATGGCAGGTCTCAGTTCTGTGGAACTGCTCTGCATGCTGGAAGAAATGAGGGTGGAAAAGGGCAAAATTGACTTTTCCAGCTCCGTTTTGCTGTCATGTGCTCAAATTTCTTCTGTGACACTTGGAATCAGGGCTCAGTAGCAAAGAAAAGGAGCAGAAAGGTGTGTGCACACATGTGGGTTATGAGGGTGGGCCAAAATCTGAGGACACCTGGAGTTAAACATTATATTCTAGTTTGATACATTCTATATTCTATTCTATTAGAGTTTGGTCAGGTTTTGCTTTTAGATGTACCTGTTTTGCTGCCTGTTTTTGCCTTTGCCTCAGGGAGCAATGGAAGACAGAATCATTGCTACTTGAGAGAATGAATGTTTTGTCTTAATTTTGTCATTTAACATAATAACATGCAACTAGAGACAGTAGATGTGATACAGCTTTCTGGGAATGAATAAATAATTAGCAGAAATATGTGGGCTGTGCTTTTACAAAGCTTATTTGTATTTCAGTTCAGGATAGGAGCAAGTTCACAATTGTTCTTGCACCACAGCTGTCTTGTCTCCTTGTCAACAAAATTCCCATGTCTTTTCTTGGTCCTTCCTCTATTGTGTGCCTACAACAGTTCCTCTGCTGGGGAAAAGAGAAACCTTGGACTTGTGTTTGCATTAAAGATTTTGTTTTACATTTGCACCAGCTTTTCTGTACAGAATTGTTTACTCCCTCTCCTCTAAAAAACAGAATTTCCCTTTCCTTGGACTTGTTTCTTTTGAAGAGCATTTTGCAATGTTGTGTAGAAGAATGCCACCCAAAATTAAACAGTGTGGAATTGCCTCAGTGTATTGCTCATCTTGCAGCTCAGACCAGGAACAGAACCCTTGTTCTGGCCAGGAACAAGGCAATGGCATGAGAACCTAGAGCTCACTGTAAGCTGTTATTTTTTATTATAGACAGAATAATAGGCTCAACCTTCTGCCAAATGCCCTTTCTTTGCCACACCCTTCTTACCTTCTTCTGTTTGTATAAGATTAGTGAAGTATAGAGAATGTTTAATTAAGTTTAATTGCATGACAGCTTAAAAGTGGGAAGGTAATTACTCATTTAATTATTGTGCTGCTTCGTGCTTAAGGTGTGTGTATAATTGCTCTTTTTATAAGGACAGTCAACTTTGCAAGCTTGCATGAAATTATAACAGCCCCACACCTTTTTAAAATGAGACCAAGCAAGGGGAGAGGTGCATTCTGTTACCCCAGGCATTCTCCCTTCTCCTGTCAGTTTGAACAGTGTTGCCCTCCCTCCATGACACTTTTGCACTGGGAAGAACTGTAACATTAATCACGTAACCCATTCTCTTTTGCCTATTTTTCATTAACAGTTGTAGAACAAGCTGAGAACTTGGGATTGCAGGCATGCCAGTGTAAATTATTATTTCCTGCACTGTCTTCCTTAATTATTTCTACAGTGGCAACCCAATATATCATGGAATTTGACTGTGTTATACAGTCAAAGCTTAAGTGACTCCTAGTTATGAGTGCTAATAGGGAGAGACTTTTCCAGTGTGCATAAAGATTCTCAGAGGTGTCTAAACAACTGCCCTGCTTTGCAACAGCTCAATTCTCTTCTGGCCTGACTAGTACTAGCAGTGAGGCTGAGGCACTGAGATTTGGGCAATCCAATAATGCCTGCAGCATCTACCCACGATGTCCAAAGAAGTAATTCCCTGTAGAAGTCACCAGAGTGGAGAGAAGTGGAGCAGTGAAGGAGAAAGCCAGCTATTCAAACACAATCACTTTTGTAATTGCAAGGGGACTCAGTTTGAGGTAGCTGCAGGCTCTAAAAGATTATTTTTTGTTTAAATAGCAAACAGTTAGATTACATGAAATCCCAATGCAAAAAGTCCCTCTGTAGCCATTAGGCAAGCCACAGAATTCCCCAAACTCTCTCAAGGTTACTGTCAAATTAATTTCTGTGTTGATGAGTTCTTTTCCCTTTCCCAAGTGAGAGGCTGTATGTGGCAGGGGGTCTTTATGGTGAGTCAGGGCTTTTCTGTGGTGGTGATGTAACACAGCTGCCACAAAGCCAGCACTGTGTGAAAGCTGCTGCCAGTCAACCAAAGGGCTGGAGCTGCAGACACCCAAAGGGCTGTGAATGTCTGGACTGGGGCCCTCTCCAGCCTGCAGCTGCCTGGTCACTGTCCCTGTGTCCCCAGGCACTTTTCCTGCTCTTGAGGGTGGGGAGATCTATGGCAGCTCAGGCTTGTCCCCTTGGTGCAGTGCAGAGCCCCTGAGGGACCCCTCCTGTACAAGGGAGGTTATTCCTGGTCACTGGCAGCAGCTTTCAGCCTTTCCAGGCTCTCAGTCTGTATCCCTCACACATCTGCCATCCTTTGATACCCAGAGCTCCTCCACTGCTCCAGCATTCCTCCTGCAGCTCAGGTTTGTTTCTGAGGCAGTACCTGAAGGAGGTGATTTGGCCTTTCAGTAGCTCTTTGGGAGCTGCTGGCATCCAGACCGTATACTTCCCACTGGGAATCCTATGGCTGTTATGGAAACTTTTGTCAGCAAGATAAAGTTTAGTGATGAGGCAGTAAGTACATTTATAGCATAAGCACTAGGGTAAGAACATTTTAGTGAAAATAACATGACATCCTGTCTTGCCTCATCTTTTTACTGCTGTCAGAAGGGAAAAATACATGATGTTTCCTTGCAAGAAAACAAGAGAGCACCAAACTTGATATGTGGATATTTCAGCTTTTGTCAGATATTTGACAGACCTGTAGTTACATATTGCCCAGTGGTAAGTAATTGCTACTTGGCTGTCTGCTGGGAGAGTGGAGAGGCAGGATTTGGAGGGTGTTGAACTGAGAAAGCAAGTTTCTTAGCATGGTCTGGAAAAGAGAGTGGGATTAAAAGTGGCATTAAAATGGGGATAGGGGAAGAGGAGGAATCCAGAATCAGTAGGACTCCTGATGTGTTCATAGAGACAAGGAAATTACTGCTTTGCACAGGGCTGTGCCAGCCTCTAGTGAGGCCCAGAGCTGCTGGGAGAAGCGTTCTTGGTAAAATAGCTCCATTTAAGCACTGACTGCTGGCACCACAGCATGCAGCCAGTTCTCTGCTGCCTGCAAGCCAGCATCTCCCAGCTCCTGATGGATCTGGAGAAAGCTGTTTTGGGAAATGTCCTCTCTAAGGCAGTAGGCTTCTGAGCCAGCAGAGCCAGAAGAGAAATGAAATGCCTGGCAGAGCATAATGTTTACAGCCTAATAATGCTTTTTTTTTTTTTTTCTAGGAGAAACTATGAGGAGGAATAGGGAGACTCTGCAGTGGAAAAATGAATTTTTAAATTTTATTTTTAATTATCTGGAATAAAAGAGTAGCCCTGGGGTGTGCAGAGGTGTGGGAGCAAGAGAAGTTGTGCTTAGTGAAGTGTAAGGTGATGAGGTAACTTTGGGCAGAATTGACCAAAATGAGTGACATGTGAATGTCATTAATGCCATTAATGTCAAATTAACCTCACATGAACACTGTTTGGGTAATCAGCTGGTTCATTTGATGAGCATCAGGTGATCTTGATTTTCTCCCACCTGCCACCTGAACCTCATCTGCTGATTTGGAGCTCTAGGTGATCAAGTGCTAATTTCATCAGCTGTGTGGCCTGGGCATTTATAAGCTGGGAAATTCTGTTGGTCATTCAAGGGCCGTGGTTCTCCAGATTTGGGTGTGTTTTATTTGTACTTTAGAGCTCTCTTCTGTCTTCAAAAGGATCATTTCTCTGTAGGTGCAGCCATTTATCTAAGAAGTGCCTATGGGAAAAGCCATTGCCTGGTGTGGTGGGTACAGCATGACTGCATAGACAATCACAGGTAAGGAACAGGAGCTGGAAATGTGCTGGAATGCTTTGCCTGAATCCTCAATTAGACTTGTTTGAACAAATGGGGTATATTTTTTTTCAGAGGAAAAAAGAATTAAAATCTTTCTTAATGGGTGTCTTGCAGATAATAATAGTGTCACAGAGTCAAGAAAGTTAATATGATTTTTAGATAAACTCTACTAATCCTACAGACTATTTCTCTCCCTTTTTTTTCCAATTTGATACAAAGAAGAGATCCTTACCTCAACTGAAGTAGCAAAATGGCAACTAAGATTTTTTTTCCTCCAGGAAAGGAAAACTTTCTCTTATACTTCATGTTGAAAGTACAAAAAGAACTTGATAAATTCAGTGCCTCAATGCCAGTAATTTGCTTTCTTGGAAAAGTCACACAGACCTACTATAAAATCTTGAGTAGAAAGACCTATAGAAAGAAGTCTTTGTGGATGTTTTTGTCATTATTATACATGTTTTTTTCAAAAATGTAGAAATAACATGTTGGAAAAGGAAAGGTCAAGCGAAAGGAGCTCCATGTAATTTTGCTCTTGGAAAGCACAAAGCATAACTGGAAGCACTCCTCTGGAGGTGGGTCCAGTTACCTAGGGGTCTGAAAGAGTGCAAGAGATGGGATATGTGATGACAGACTTACTTTCTGGGAGCAAATGGATTAACCTTGCACTATGACTTCTGAGAAGTGGATTTACTTTATAATTTCAGTTCTTATTTGATGTTTTATTCTGAAATATTTCAGGAACTCCTGAAATTTTCTGCTGAAAATCTCTTGCATATGGGAGAACCACACAAACATAAGAAGCTGAAAGCAAATCAATTTACACTGCAACTTATTGGCTGCAGTAGCTTGGCAGAATTAGGTGTTAGGTTTCTCAGATGCTGCTGGCCTGAAGGGTAAACATTGCTCCACTGTGGTCATTGGTGCTTGCCAAAGATTGAGGGTAGGTTTGTTGGTTGAGGTGGTGCAAATGTTGCCTCTTTCTAGGAACAAGGCAGCTCTGGATCTCCTGAAGTAGCTCTTGTGCTTTTATGCACAAAAGTGTTGTTTTAATCTCAGCAGCTCCCTTAGGTGAGCTTGCTTTGTCTTTGATGGCAGCCCTGCAGTTCTGCTGAGCCAGTTCTGGTTCCTGTTCCAGACACACAGTGCCCACCTCAAGGAATGTGCCCAGGAGTGCCCTGGGCTCCCAGGGCTTTAATTTGTCAGGGGGAAGCTTATATTCCCCTCCCAGGAAGGAAAAGCTTCAGAGCAGAGAGAGGGGCTTGGAAGGAAGGCTGCCCAGGCAGGGAATAGCCAGGAGAAGCTGGCAGGAACAAGAGGTGATTTGTTGGGGGAAAGATGAGGGAAGGAGAGGTTTTCAAAGGGCAAGTACTTACAAAGATTAAATGTTACAGAGCTTGATCTGCAGCTGGTAAACAGGAAAATGCCAGGGTGATATTTCTGATGTGAATGTCTCTGCAGATTAACAGCAATTAAAGCTGGTCTTAGTCTGCTTGGGGCTTTCTTTTCCCTCAGTGTCCACATGCCTAGCCATTAATGCTAAGACTCAAGTCTATTAATACCATTTTAAAATGTCTATATAGTTTTTTCCCCATATGAAAACTCTAGTAAATTATGGATCAAGTCTGTACTGTGTAAACCTAACTGCTCCAGTGATACTTCCTCTGTATTCATACTTCTTTTTAACTGCATCTCTCATTTGTAATCCCATATATTTATGACATATTATGCCTGAAGTTCCCCATACAAATCTTTCAAAAATCAATAATATTAGCTTGACTGGTAACACAATTACCAGTTGCAGACAACTGGTGTCTTCACCAAATTCTCCTTTGCTGTAAACATGCTTAGGAACAGATTTTTTTTTGTTTGTTTGTTTGGTTGCATTTTTTTCCTCCTTTTCCCTTCTTTTGCCTCTTTTCCTTTTTCCAAGAATATTTTTCATTGAGAAAGAACACAGTGTTCTCTGGAAGATGCTCTTTTGATGCAGGATGGCTTGTTTTTGGGAATACAGAATGCATAGAGCTGCATGTTTGTTAAATGTGTGCAGAATTGTGCCCTTTCTCACTGAGCAGTGTGGGGATGAGTCAACGTCCTTGACCTGGGCTCTGATGTGGGTCCAGCTGAGTGTTTCTCTATGTTCACTTCCCGCAAAGCATGAGAAAACAAGATTCTGCCATCCTGGGCACAGCTCTCTGTTCTTATACAACAAGCAGTCACAAGGCAATTTCACCAAAAGCTAATTCCAGGGGCCAGGATTGCAGCTTTAACCCCTGTATTTGCATAGTATTGCATATGTATATATTCTAGCACCATCTAGCAGTTTTCCAAGGTAATGTCTGAAATAATAAAACATAAAATAATAAAACAGTGCTTAATCAAAGTTCACATGTAGTCTGGAAAGAGAACCCCTCTGAGTTATCTTTCCTGCTCAAGCTTATGTACAGATGTAATCTTACTGCTAGGCTGGGACTGTTGGATCCCATTTGTTTCCCCTTCAGGTGGCATTTGGAATCAAGCTGTCACAATCTGCCTAAGCAGTTCTGCTGATAAGCAAGGTCAGACCACCACAGAATTTGTACTTCTCAGAGTATGTGCTTGGTCACTTTGCTGTCTTCCACCTGAGGGCTGTGAGAACATCAAATGGAAGATAAAGTGCTGTTGTGAGCCACAGCAGGGGGAAGCTGGAGTTCCAGTGGCTGAGTCCTTCCAGGAGGTGCAGGGGAGCCTTCCTGAAGCCCCGTGTCTCTAATAAAGCTGTTGTGAGAGATGCAGATTGATGACACACCTGGCCTAATGCACAGCTTTTCCCCTTTCCCTCAGGTGGTAATCCTGTCCTACATGTGCAGTGGGGCTTGCTTCCAACAGCTAAACTGTCAGGATTTAACCTCGTGGAAACAGTTTTAGCCTGTGAAGAATGTCAGTGTGCTCAGCAGCCATGCTCTGTGGATCAGAACCATTAGACCATAATTACCTAGTGGTGGGTAATGGGTGGGTGGGGAGCAAAGTCAGTGGATTATTCACACAAAAATAAGAAATGTGATGTGAAATGAGACCCAGGGCAGATTAAAGCATGTGATTTTTTTTTTTTTTTTACTGAGCATATAATACCTCTGGGATCCACCCTGTTCTCACTGTGTGTAATAAAGTCAAGTAAAGGGCAGAGAGATAACTCAACAGTTGCTGGTATAAAAGGTGAGGATGTAAATGCTGTAAATACTAGATCGCAAGATAAGGCTGTGTAAAGCATAAAGTATGGCTGGCTTTTTTTTTTGGAGGCGAGAGATAAACCCAATCAAAGAAACAGACAAAAAAATCGCAGCTGCAAGTATCAGACTTAAAAAAAAAGTTCAAAACATCATTTTAAAATAACTAATGAAATTAATTTCCTACTGTCTTGAAACAAACAATCTACAGCAAAACAAACAAAAAGAGCAAATCACCAAAACAATAAAACAAAGCCCATCCAGGCGAGTTTTGGGATCTTTATAAATCACAGCTTCCTTGAGTTATTTCTAACAGGCAATTCAAAACCTCAGCAGTTGTCCTGATGATCCTTTAAATCACTAAGCCCTTATCAGTGCAGAGTAGAATAGCTTTTCCTCCAGCAGGTTTTTCCTGCCATCTTGTTTGAATGCAGCAAGGCACAGCAGTGTCACTCTGCTGAGTTAGTGTAGCTATTTTATATTTGTGTCTCTATGGGGCAGGCTTTACTCTGCTCCTCATGGTCTTGTCTGCAGTGTTGCCCTCACCCTTATGGGTTTATCCAAGAAAGAAAGCACATCACAGGTGCTGTGCTCTGATCTGGGCTCTCTGTTGGCCATTGTGGTTTATGTTAACAGGTTTTTTGGTTTCAAAGGAACCTCTTGGAGTGTTTTCCTGCATTCTCCCAGCCAGTGTCCTGGGTGAGGATGCAAGCTCAGATAAAACACGGCAATGTGTGTTTTGACAAAGGGGGGAGTTATGTAGAGAGCATTAAGTTTTACTTATCTAGAAGTGGGAGCAGCAGACAGAGGAACTTTGTTCAGCTTTGTCCTTTGGGCCAGGGTAGGAGTATCTGGGTGATGTCTCGGAACTTTTTCTTAGGCTGAATTGTGGTTATGTGTTGAGGTATGGACCTTAGGGCTTTAGAACCTTGAGCCTATCCCAAAATTTGGGTTGTCATCCCATTCATTGCTCCAGAAGGGAGAAAACTTCTCACGCTTTATGTTGTTATGCTGCTCTGTGTCCCTGTATTCCCAACAGGTATCCAAGAGTTGCCTTTCCTAATGCATTGTCTCTCCCAAAGCAATATCTTCTCAGCAGTGGGAAGTGAAAGTCAAAAGCTTCTGCTTCAAAAACATGATCTTTGTTGTGCTTCCAAAGATCTCCTTACCTACTACTGCATTTTCCAAAATTGCTCAAACCCACTAGATTTTTATCTCTCAGTGCAAATGAAAGTGTGGCAGGCTTCCAATTCCTAAATTCAAATAGTGTAGGAGACAGATGTCTTTTTTTCCTGTGACATCTTACATAGGAAAATGAGAAGTGTGTGTGTTAAATCTGAACAGGAACTAGAAACAGATTGTCACCTAAAGGTGTTCTGCCTTTGAGACCAGCTGGTTTTGTCACATCTGTGGTTAAATTCTGCCATCAGGTTTACTTAGTTGTTGGGAATTAACAGGATTTCAAGAGGAGAAAAATCTATTTCTTTCCATGAACTATGAAATTATATAATGATGCCTTTCTAGATTTTCTTCACTGGAAAGGGAATAGACTCAAGGATCCTCTGGTAACCAGGAGAACCTGGTGTTGGCCAATAGACCTGCACACAGCTATCAGTTTTACCTGGGGTCTACAAACAGCTTTGATTATCTCCCTTCCACCTTAGTCTGAGGAAAATAAATGAAAATTCTCTGACACATTGTGTGCACACACTTGTTACACTGTTCTATTTTACCCCCGTCCTCATGAGCTTTTGTGTTGAGGAGAGTCCTTTTTGTGTCTTCTGTACAAGTCAAGGAATTGCTCAATTGTTTTGTAAGAAGGCATTGGACTTCATCTACAGAGGGAATTGCTTGGAATCCTTTGAAAGAAAGTCTGCTGAGGCTCCCTGTGCTCAGACTGAGCCCTTACCTCACCTGCCTTTCAGGCTGTGCGCTGGCCTATGGTTGCTCCTCTCTGCCCTGAAAATTACCTCTGTTGTTGGAGCTGTCACAGTGGCTGTTCCTGAGTGCCATGAGCTCTTGGTGAACAGCTGTTGGTGAACATCATGTAAATGAGCTAAATGCTTCATGTAGATTTTTCACATGCTACTGAACTCCACAAACTTGCTATTCCTCATACTCCTCTAGCCCAGTTTTCTTGGTTTTACTGCCAGCTCCTCTGAACCATTCCTCTGCTGCCTTCCTAAACAAAGAAGAAAGTCTGAA
The DNA here is from genome assembly GCF_000277835.1 of Geospiza fortis. Lineage (NCBI taxonomy): Eukaryota > Metazoa > Chordata > Aves > Passeriformes > Thraupidae > Geospiza > Geospiza fortis. The sequence goes on from NW_005054389.1 coordinate 2,685,594, forward strand.
ACTAGATATAACATGCTTTGCTGTTGCTTCAGCTGCAGATTTCAAATGTTCAGGTAGATAACCTGTTTATCTCTAGTAGCACAGATAATGTACTACTTTCTCACCTTCTACTCTGCAATTAACAGGAAAACCAATGAGGCAGAGCAAACTCTGAGGTTTTAAGTAGGAGCAGTGAGTAGAGTGAACACGAAGGAATGAGATTTTTCATGACACAGAGTCTTTCTGTGTAACCAATCACCTCTTTGTGTTGATGTAAAATCACTTTGTCAGCCTGCCCAGCTGTTTCTGCTCTCTGTAGGTCCTGTTTTGAGTGCTACCTGGTTTACCTTTGCTCTCCCCCAGCTTAACAGGGTGAGTTTCTAACGAAAGGCTCAGTGAAGAGGAGGTGAGTCACTGACCCGTGCCAGTGGAGTAATTTTGAAAGGATAGCAATTGGCATTATTACACTGGCATTAACCACTTAGACACACAATTACATGCAATAGGAAACTAAGTATGCAAATGAGAATAAAATCGTTTGGGCAATATCAGGAGACATGCCTGTTAGTGAAGCAGTGATTTCCTCTGAGAGCTTTCTGTTTTGGACAGCACGTTAAAGTCAGCTTTGGAAGCTTGGAGGGGAAGAGAGGATGGCATGGATCTGTACAGGCCTTTTCCTCTGAGGACAGAAAATTTACTCTTAAAATGGGCAAAATAGATTTTTTTGAAGGTTTATGAATGACCCTGTGATAGCTTAGTGTTGAGAAGTGACTGGAAAGAGCCACAGAGGAAATCCTGTGGTGGATGAGTGAGCTGATCCATTGCAAATAGCAGTGTTTATTAATTTTCATTCTAAAATGAAAACAGAACAGAAGCAATGCATTTAGTGTCCAATACATCTGGGCCACAGCTTGGGGTAAAATGCCCTCTTATCACCTACTGAGCAGAAGTGAAAAGGCTCATCAGTGCTGCATTCTGAAGACATTTAGATGAACAGTTGCTGCGAGACTGCACAGATGGCTGCACAGTATCCGAGTGTTACAGCTGCACTCCAGCAACCTGGGCTCAGGGGAACCTGCCAGTGTAGGACAGCCTGGCCAGAAAGGAGGGATGGTTAAAAGTTTGGGAATTCAGGCTGATTGGACACATGGGCTCCAGAAGATCCATTAGAGTCCAACCTTGTGCCACAGGACTGTGTCTTCCAGTAGGGTTGGGACGGATTGATTTCTCTTCCACTAAAAGAATTGATTTTGGCATTTAGAAATGTTTTTTTCCTGAGTTCATGCTCCTCACAGAGTAAATACATTTTAAAGGTATGGATATTTGACACTTTTCTCTCCAGCTCTGCAAAAAAAAAGGAGCTGATGACATTTTGGTACTTCTAATATAATCTTGCACAAGACACAGATTTTCTTCCTCTTGTGTGGTATTTGCTGGGTCCCCAGGATGAAGGAGGAATTGAGAATCTGACTGCATGTTTTTAGAAGGCTAATTTATGATTTTATGATATGATGCTATACTAAAACTATACTAAAAATAGAGAAAGGATACAGACAGAGGTTTATTCTTACTCTAGTACAGCAGCTGCCATAAGCGTGGCTGTTTATTGAAACTTGTGATTAAAACAATAGCTGTTTTCCAGTGGTTTCCTGGAGGTGTGAGGCTGGAAGGGGAGGCTGCGAGGGTGTGATCAGACCTGCCTCACAGCACGGACCAAAGGCTATCTCCTGATAATCTCTGCAGGAAACCAAAACTCCTGTTTTGACTAGGGCATTTCTCTTAAAAAGACAGACTTTTGAGTGTGCTGGTAATAATACAAGATAGGAGTTGTGTTCCCTAGAGTGGAACACTCAAATAGAGAGCTCTGGTTCCTCTGAATACTAATGCAGAAATTCTTGTGCAATGGGGAAGAGAAAAGTATGCAAAATAAGCATAAGGCCTAATTTAGTTCAGTTAGAGGTGAGCACCTTTAAGCACATAGGCAGAGTTGTTAGAATTGATGGAATTACTGTGTTTCTAAATCATATATTTTTCCAGGTTTAGCTGAGTGGGGTTTGGGTGGTTGATTTAGAAATAACTTCTTCATGTGGGGGGGACATGAGCAAAAGGGAATAATCTGAATTGTGTTTTGGAGAGGAATAGTTACTTCACACTAATCCTTCTGCTGGTGCTCTCAAACTTAATTAACTGAAATTTAATTCAGTTGGTGTTGATTCACTTCCAAAGCCAGATGAACTAAGCTGGAGACACACTTTTACCAATGGCTGTAGCTCAGACAAGTTTGTTTAGCAATGTGCTGTTGCCAAAGGCATTCCTGCCCAGCACAGAGAAAACAAGGCAGCACTGTCAGTCCAGCAGCTCAGAGATGGGGTGATCACTGGATGGGGTGATTTGCCCAGCCTGGTAAGATCGGCTGAAAGCTCAGCCTCAGCTAAAAGCCATCAAGATGAGACCACTGTCAGTGGCCCACTTGCTCTCCAGCATCTATTTCACAAAGGCTCTTCTGCAGTAGTTTGTATGGATCTTTCAGGTGGTGGTATTAAAATGATGACTCATTAATTTTAAACATTGCGTTCGGAATTGGAAATAGAAGAGAGACTTCAGATGTTCTCTTTCATATTTTGGGAAAAGAACAATAATCAATTTTTCAAAGCTTTTCTTCTCTGACTGCTACTGCACCCCAGAAAAACCAAACCACATATCTCTTTGTGTGGGACTGTCTAATTCTCTGAATTTTGATATGCTGACATGAATATTCTGAGTTAGGTATTGATTTTAAAGTCTTAGCAATAATTAAATAGGGACACAGACAATCTGTTCTCTGCTTTTTCTGTTGCATCTTGAGTGGATACTTCTCATTTTATTTAATCTTTGAGTGAAGTTGTACTGCCTGGGAGAGGTAATGTGCATCGTTCTTAAACTAATGGCAGAATAAATAAAATTAACTAATTACACAATTCCAGTTCCATTCTCCTACAGTAGTTAGGAGACAAATAGCATCTTTCAACATTCTTTAAAAGGTGTTTCATCAAAGACTGATGAGCAAGTACTAGCAAACTGAGGCTGCTTAATCACATCATAAAAATACAGAGAGAGTTTCTGGATGTGTACAATAAACATACATTTCCAGATAAATGCATCACTTTAACATTAAAGTACCAATCTAGAATGAGTAAATTTTTTCCATCTCTTGCTCCTGTGAAATTGTCCAGAATGATGTTCATTGTCAGACATTCTGCAAATGGAGCCCACAGTGTATTTGAGTGTGATACTTCTTGCAAGTACTACTGTTGTTGTCTCAGTTTCTGTGGAAACAGAGGGGCAAATGTCATCGCCACTGCTACAGGGAAGGCAACTGGATCCTTGAAAATTCTGCTATTGGTCTATTACCAAAGACAAAGATTTGTCATGGCTAATGAATGTCTAGTGCACAAAACTGGAGCTGGGTTAAAGCTGTAGAGTTAAAGAAAACATTAATGGTATACTTTTTAATGGTATATGGAAGACTCTAATTCCTGTTTAGTTTTTTTCCCTTGAAGTGCTTGCAGTATTTTCTGTTTCCTGGTTTTGTGGCTCTTTAGCTGGGGTTTCAGGTGCAAACTGAACCTCTATCAGAGCACATCAACCATTGACCCTTTGACCAGAACCATTGACAAGGCTCTACAGGAGATCATAGTGCAGAAATAGCATACTTTCTGATAAGGTTAAGCCTCACAGATTTGTCAATTTTAATTTTTTTTAAGCCTCACAGATTTGTCAATTTTAATTTTTTTAGTAGCTGGAAAAGAAATGGATATGGGCATTCCCAATAATGCAGGTTACCTTAATATTGAAGATTTATCTTCACTAAAGCAGCTTCAAGAATGAAGGTGCCCACTGATTTGCCATAGGTTGCATGTCCTTGCCGTTGCATGGATAAAAAGTTGGAAAGAACATAGAAATGGATGATCAGTTTTCAAGTGGAGAATGTTGTTATTAGAGAGAAGCTTGTATTTGAGTCAGTGCTGATTAACGTATGATCTTCAAGATAATCATGGTCAAAACAATTCTGAAAGTGGATTGAATAGACAGGAGATGGTTTGTTGACAGTCCTAAGAATGTCAGTATATTAATGACCAAGGGCAGCCTGAAAGAAAAGCAGAGAGATTATTTGAGCTGCAGTCATTGAGTGAAAGAAATGGCAGAGGTAACTTTGTGGAGATAAATGCCAAGTGATGAACATAAGAGAAAAATAATCCCATCTGTACATATTAAAAAAAATGGATTCTGAGCTGTTTCTTTCAGTTAGGAATCAGATTTTAGCACCCTGATAGATAAATATTAGCTCAATTCTCATTACTCTCCTAAAAATACATATAATGTGTTAGATATATTTTAGAAAGACTAGAACAAATCAATCCCATCCAGAATCGTATCCATACTCCTGGTTCCCTCTACTTCTGGGTATAGCTGGAAAAATTACATAGGAAGGTGTAAAGGAGGTCCTGAAACCTCAGCACAATCATTGATACAGAGGAAGAACCTTTAGGGTAGAAAAGATGTTGCTGAGAGGGAATATAACAGCTAGGCAGAGAGAGGGAAGAGTTTGTTCTCTTTTTTTCCCCTCCTCCAATAGAAAAGGGATAGCAAATAAAACCAGCAGGTTCAGCACTGATAAAAAGCAATAGTTGATTACAGAGCTTGCAGAATGCTCCCCATGCTAAAAGTTGACATGAGTTCAGAAAAGCAATGGGACAATTCCTCTGAAGGCTTGGAAATATAAAAACATTGTTTCTGGCTCCAGAACTCTCCTAACTGCAGTTTTCTGGAGATTAAAGGGGAGCTTGGGGGAAATAACACAACATTTGTCCTGAACATGTAGTGTGCCATATCCCACTGTCAGGATGGGCTGGCTGCTGGACATAAGGGGTGTTTGATCTGTTCAATGGTTATATCTGGATGCATGTGAAAAAAAAAAAAAAGGAAAAGAAACAATAGATCTCTGTCTTCTGTTTTGTCCCTTCCCTTTGCAAAAAGTCCCTATATATCAAAAGATGAAGAAAAAAAAGCAAAATCTTTGGCTTGTTTAAGGAGAACAGATTGTACAGCTTCTTATGCCAATTCCTTTTTGAAGTGTTGCCAAACAGAGAACTATGGGAACAATGGAAAAGGCTGAGTCCAATGCTTTTTCTCCTTTAAAATACACTCTTCTGAAGGCTTGTAAGCATTCCCGCTTTGCTGGCTGTACTGGCAAATGCTATCTTCAATGGATCGTGGATTAGGGTTTCATAAATTTAAGCTTAAAATTAAAACCTGAAAAGGTGATTTCTCCTATCTAACCCACAAGGGAATGGTGTTTTGTTCAGCCTGCTGGAGCAGTCTTTTTGTGAAAGCATAGCTAATCTGAAATACAATAAACTGCATTATTTCCCATTCCCTCTGCTAACCATTTTGTTAGGCTGTCCATCCTTTTACATTTCTTAGCAGGCTAAGAAAAAAGAGCTTAATTGTACAAAGGAGATCATTTGCACACAATTGCTTCTCCCAAGAAAATAAATTATTTCTAGTCTTCCTGATCATTTCTTCAAGCCCTTCTCTTCTGTGCCTCAAGCCTTGTGCACGTGTTGGATTTGAGCTCCAGAGGTACCAGTGCTCTGGGCCAGTGACCTTGGGTATGAGCAAAGTGTTTGTCCTTGATGCCACCTGATTCTCTGAGGAGCAAGAAGCAATTTCTTGTGGTGTGTCAGCACTGAGCAGGGATTTTTTGCGAATATGGCAGGGTGGTTCCTCTTCATCCTCAGCCAAGGAGGTATTCTGGGGATATTCTCTTCAGAGAGAGGTACTGGCTGAACAGAAGTTTTGAAGTGGTAGGAGAAGCCTGGTTTTCCATTAGATTTCAGTGGTACTTCCCAAATTCCCTGTGCTTGTTGGCATTTCTCTGAGACAGCTGTTCTTTAGCTCTCAGTTTATATTTTGTGTTTTGGCTGGAGGAATCACTGCAAATGAAATAATGAAGAGCTAAACATTTGTGTTTGGTATTTCTAAGTTTGCAGAGCAAAGGAAGAAGCTCAGGAAAGGCTGGGAATGGCTATAATTTATTGCTATTGCTATTATCTTTGCTTTCCAGACTCTGCAAACGTTTGTCCTACCACAGGGACAGCCTGTCCCTAACTTCTCCAAGCTGCTCTGTGGGATTTATGAATTTCATTAGAATTGATCCCACTTTCAGGGGGATTTCTTGTATCTGTGAACAAGCAGAAATGCTTTCCAAGCTACCCAGCAATCAACAGTTTTATGTGTGAAGGGGCTTTTTTTCTGAAGATTTTACTCTTTCAGTTTTCCTCCATTTTCTCCATTTTTCTAGCTTCCTTTTGTGTTTTCCTTTACCTGTCTCTGACTCCCAGAGCACACAAGAGAGGCAGATTTTAAAATACTTGTATGTACTTGAAAGGCCTTACTTTTATACAGATTTTTTTTAGCTGTGTTTCAGCAATGAGTTAATAGAATGAAAAAAGGAGTGAGAGAGAAGGTTGTCAAGTTTTGTTGCTCAAGCTGATTATACCTTAAGTTTGGGTAATTTGTTGCAGTCTAAGAAGGCTGGAATGGACACTTTTTTCCTAGGTTTTTTTTTTCTATCATGTGCACATAGTTGATTTCAATGACTGCAAGAGTAATTATTTCTTTGTTTGCCAGGAACATTCAAATTGCCATGGTTTCCACAGAAAATGTGTTCAGACTCCCTGAAAGTAAGTACACAATAGGCTGTTACAGCTGCCTTTTCTACTGGGATTATTTTAAGCAAAAGTGATGCACAGCAATTAACCCTTTGTGCTTGATGCACATCATAGTCTCAATCAATGGGCACTTATCATAATAAAAGGACAGGATGAGAAATTTCAAGATTCACTTCTGAAAAGTGTCTAGTTGAACTTCTGGGAACTTCAATAATGGTAATGTTTGAATAGCGTATTGGATTTCTCAGAGGGTTATCTCATGGATTGCATCAATAAAAATACTTTATTTTAAACTCACTTTGAAAAATGTGGAGGTCAAGTTATAACTTGGAAGATTGAGATGCCACATGTGCTGCTGGAGACAATTCTCTTGTAAGTGTAGACTTTGCTGTCTTTCCTGAAACCTGGCCAAATCACAGGCCTCCACCTAACTCTGCTAAAATCAACCCACCCTCTTCATTTGCCACACAGATAATTTCTGTTCCCTGAGAAAAGGACTTGAACTCCCACTTGAGCAAATGCCTTTCAATTGTTGTTTTTCACTTGAAAAAAAAAATAAGACTCAGATGTTGTAATCCAAAGCTGAAAATGGTTTTGAAAATTTCCAAGTGAGTGTACTAGTGAGCAGTCCTGAATTGGAGAGCATGAAAAACAGATGCTGAAATGCTGCTCTTCTTCAGGGTTTTGAGGCAGGCAGAGAATCCTGTGCTCTACACAGAATTACATCTGACATTGGTTAAGTTTTAAGCCCAGGCTGACTTGAGATAATGGAGAAATTTCATGATTGGGTTCATGGGGATAGGTGCAATATTTCCCTGCTTCTGGTACTGGTAAATAAGCAACTACCTGAAAGGCAGCCGAGCTCCCTGGAAAATCCATTTATCTTCAGTGTAGAAGTATCATGATTTAAAGGATCCTAATTGAAAAATAATAAAGTATTTTTAAAATATGCTTTCCATTACATTTTAATCAACTACTAAACCTGCAAAATTTTCTGTTTTTTTTTTAACCATTTTATGATGCAAGCATCTGTAAAGAAACCTCCCTTCTCTGTTAGGATCACAACAGATTTCTTCTTATTTGGTTAATTTGCTGAATGCGAGAGAGAACATCTCATTTTCCCTATTTATTGGAAATCACTCAGGGTGTTGGTAGTTCACATTCTTATTTACACTTCAGTTTTCTAGAGCACATTTTTTACAGAGAAAGACTGAGTAAAGAAACACAAAGCCTGGTGGCTTGGCTGGAGTTTCTTCATTGTGTACACACAAGTTTAATATATTGACATTTTCACATCTGGTAACTGTAGAGTTTAGGACTATGTTTGCTGTGACAGAATTTTTATTTTGATAAAAGAAGAGCAATAAGTTTTAATGAATAGGGGAGGAAACAATGGGCAGGAAATGCAGTTGCTTTTGACAAGCATTTATCTTTTTAAGCTGAGCACATTTTCCTCTGTGCATCTCAGTGCCTCAGAAAGCTCTGCAGTGAAATTTGGGGCTGCTTTGACTGGTGAGGGAGAGAATGGGAGCTGTACATTCATGGGCCCTGTCAAAATTGAACTATTAAATGACTTGATTGAATGTAATGCAATGAAAAAATAATCTTTGAAAACCCTCTGTGCTATTAAAGGACAGGAAAATAGGGCTCTCTGCATTCAGTATTCCTGCCTCTTCAAATTTAACTAATTGTTGGCAGAATGTTTACTTGATATCTGAGATTGTTCTGTGTTGAGATTTAAATTGTGAGGCTGCTCCTGCTGATGCTGTTTTCCTAAAGATTTGAAATTCTGCTTGATAAACAAATCCCTTTTACAGATCAGATGCTTCTTGCACTTGACTGCATCAGTGATTCAGATAATGACTTTGATAGGGGATTTATTGTGTTTTAATGTAACTTACAGCTGGGGATTCTTTTCCCTTCACAAGGTAATTCATGCAGTGTAGTTATGGTAACTAATGTTGATTAGCTGTCAGACAGGATCTTTGGCGATGCTGGTGAGAGGGGGTTAGGAGAGAGCTTCTGTAAGACTGTCTTGGGTTTCATGTTCCTTTGAGGGGGATTGTGGTGTTTGGTTCAGTTTGTAGCTATGATTAGGGCTTTCACCTGGGCAGTAAGAGATCCAAAAGGTCAAAAAGCCTGTGGTAAGGACTGGAGAGATTTGCAACTGGATCTTAAATAATTCTACCTGGTCTTACCAGCTCTACTACAATGTACATGATCTCTAATTATGAAACTGAGGAAAAGGGCTTGGGCTTACATGGGAAATTCAGTTTGTGCTGAAAAGCACTGAAAATATTAAACCTTTCTCATCAGAGCTCAGCACTCAGAAAATTGACTTGAATTGTAAGCAATAATAACTCCAGGCAAATCCTGGGAAGAGATGGCTCAGGGGGACCTCATAAAGGTGCGCAGGCAGGAAATCAAGAAGATGGAGCTAGACCACTTGTGCCTGGAAAGATGGAGGCTGGAGCCATGGGAAAAAGAAAGGCATGCAAGAAACTGCAGGTGCTGCTTGTCAGTGGAAGTGTCCCTGCTCTGGGGCCAGAGCTTGCTCAGAGCAGCACTGGAGGCACATCCATCCTTCACGGGGACAGGAGGAGAGCAGGCAGGTGCTGAAGTGCAGGTCCTGGCCCTGTGCACCATGGATGTCTTGGTGAAGAAATAAAACCCACCAGGAGCTCACCAAGGTAACTTACTGCAGCAAGAATTGTGAGAAATGTTCCTGATAAAGCCTTTTTATTGGGTGTCTACCTGGGGCAGAATCAAAGTGTGATGTGTTGGTGCAGCACAGAGATAGGGGAGTTCATGTGCTTGGTGAGCAAGAGTTAGATTGCTCTTGGCATGATTTGTTACCTGGCGTGTGTTTTGCCAGACAGTCAGTGTTTTGCATGTATATTTACCTGAATTTCTACATTTTAGCTCACCTCCATTTTATTACCACAAACTGATTATAAAAATGAAGCTTTTCTGAATATTTTACTAACCCTGAATTGCCCATCTCTTTGCCAATTTTCCTTTGCTATATTCCTATTTACCATCCTCTTTAGATTATTTGCTAACAGTTTAGGTATTATGTTGCTACTTCATCTTCTAATTTCTAATTTTAGATCTCATTAGATCCTGTCTGGTTTTCTATTATTACTTTCCCTCTTCTCAAATAACCTTTTGCATTTTAGACCCCTTCATTTCTTTTGAAAGCAGCCTTAAAACCAATTCTATGTAATTGGGAGCATCTCAGAATGCATCACTACTCAGTGCTCTCAAAGTTGTGGCTGCTTTTCTCGAAGGAAAAAATGCTGCTCTAAGCAGCACTGGTGCTTGGAGATGTTGGTAAGGATTCTTTTTTTTTTTCCTTCTTACAATTCTCATCAGAGGTTTGGCTCTCACTGGCCATCACTGTTAGATGGGGGAAAGACAACTAGAGCAGTGCAGCTGAGCATGGCCCTTTGCTGGAAGGTTAATATCCTGAGAATTAGTCATCCAGCAGTAACAGAACAGCTCAAATACACTCATGAGACCCGAATACTCTGAAACAGCTCTGCAAGCACCATGTTGTGAGTCATACATGCTATAAAGCCCTAGGACAAGGTAAAGGATTCAGCTACTGGTTCGTTCTGTCTGGGGCTGACACTTGCCAGTGTGAGAATCTGAATAATCTCTGTCACTAGGCTTTGCAAAATGTAATTGATGGTTGTTGTGGCCTTGATAGTCTAAAGGAGAAGGAGATATAAAGATAAAAAGGAGAAGCAGCATAGAGTGAGTATCCTTTATCAGCCAAATGGGCAGAGAGGCACTGGCTGTGCCAGCTGTGTCTAAGGCTCTTGTTTGGATAGGTATTTGGGCCTTTTGATGGTATTTTTTTATCAAAAGGTAGGGTAAAACAGGCATTCTGAGCTCCTCTGAAGTTCTGCTAGAACGTTGTGCAGTGTCCTTCATGAGGCACTTTGCTCTAATTGCTTCTGTTGTGCTTATCTCTCTGCACTAACTCATCTCTCCCTGTATTTGTTGGTTAATGAAGAATAGACACCAAAACTTCCAGCCCAGTGGATTTGGTTTTATTTGGTTACTTGTACCCTATAAATCTTCCCAATATTTGTGTGTCTGTCTTGCAGGGATTTAGTGCAGGATAAAAACCTCTGTGGAGCAATAGCACTAGAAAAACCTTGAATTTAATTTTATATATATATATATATAAGATGCAGTGCTTTGATCCCCTGAATCAGCACTATCATAAAAGAGCAGCCTTGCAGACAATGAGCAGTGAATGAACAAAAACAGGCAAGTCATTAATGGCTGCATTTAATCTTTGATTCTGCAAATATGGCTCCACTTAATGCCAATGGAAACTGTTTATACATGCAAACCCCAGGCTGCAAACCTGATTAGAGAGTGAGTCTGTAGCAAGTTACCAAAGAAAGAGAGAATGTTTATTAGAAAGACATCTAGAAAAGACAAATTAAGATTTGTGATTTGTTTAGGGCCATATAAGCCAACTTAAAAAAGATTTTAAACCAAACAAAAAACTACAACCCAAAAAAAATCCAACAAAACCCCAAATCAAGCATGACAACAAAATCCCAGCAAAATAAGGAAGCAAATAAACTCCCCAGGCCTAAAATGGCTAGAACTGACCATGAGTTGTTGCTGAACATTGTATGAGTTCAGTTTTTCATTCATCATTTGTGTAGCTGCCTACCTGGACTGGAGTGGAAGTGATGAAACAGACTGACCCTCTGGAGAGAAGCAGAGCTGGGCTTGAGAGATGGAAACCAAGGGACTTTTCTGACAATAAATTCAGCAAAGTACCTGAAGGTATTGAAAGGCCAGAGAGATGCCCCAATGATGCTGCACATCAGACTCCTATTTTGTCTCTCTGCTCGATGTCCCCTGCTGGGGACACCTTTCTTTCCTTGCATGGCTTCTTGCACAGCAGCCACTTAACCATGCCAGGCAGATAAGAAAAGTCACTTTAAACGATCTGCTCTGTGCCTGAGGTATGAGAATAACTCACAGCACCTCACAAGTAGATGCATTCAGTTTGTAGGTAGTATGAAACTCATTATGGGCTGGCAGGAAGGCTAGCTTCCATCTCCCCTCTCTGTGGATTAATCTCTGTGTGAAGACTCACCGCTTCTACACATTTATTTTTTTTTTTTAATTTAGGGATCTGGAACTTCCTATGCAAAATGCTCTAATTGTATTTTATGAAATAATAAGTTTTCACCTTGAAACCAACAAATCAAGAAAAAAGAAGCCCAGGTGTACATTTTGAGTTGACAAGATAGCTGATTGTTTAATCTCCCACGAGTCTGTGTCTATTAAAGGACTTGTGTTTTGCTGTTCTTCTTTCAATTACGGAAATAATTCTCTCTCCCAGGCACAGAGTTTGAATCTTTTCCAGAGGTTTTTAATGACTTGAAAGCTGACAGAAATTACTTAACATTTTAAACTCTCTTTCCAACGCCAAGAGGGTCTTTTAAGAGCCTGTAATATTTTTTATGGTCATGCTATATTGCCTCTTGATTGAAAAATTCTCTGGAAATGGAAGAGGCAGGGAAAGAAGACGTAGGTAGCAAAGGAGACTTCATTTTTTTTGTATTTTCCTTGATTACAGAAGGGTTTTTATACTTTGATACCTGAATAACTGAAAGACAGTGGAACTGTGGGGAGGTAGAGAATCAGGATAAAACCTGCTGGAGCAGGCTGTGAATGTCAGTGAATACAAACTGTTCTTTGCTTGCTTTCTATGATTTTATTGACAGTAGGCTGGAACTTTGCCCTTACAAAATGTATTGGGATATATGTAGCCACCCATTCCTTTTTGCAAGGACTTCTGGGGCTTTTTTGGCACCTGTGTGCAGAGGTTTTAGAATGAGAAAGAGTTCATATGCTAAAGTCCTGATCACTGTGAAAGAGCAAGGAAACAGGACATGAAGTACTGATGTACGGTGGTGTGCCTGCCCCATTCCAGAGGAATTCCAGGTTGTAATAACTAAAAGAGGCCTTTTCTCTGGAGATTTGATGGTGTTTGTGTGCTTTCTTGGGTATCTCAAGCTAATGGGCTTGTCTGCACTCAACATCAGTCTGAGCTGGTTAATCTGTGTTGATATCACCACCCTCTCATGACTTTTCCCACTGCCTTTGTTCCAGAGGTCCCAGTTTGTTCCTATAGCCAGACTGTCCAGGATGGGAGTTGAGCCTGAGCTGGTGTTGATGAAGAGTCCTCTCCCAACCTGGGTTACATTTTTGTGCTTTCAAGGCTCCCTGCAGAAGAGAGTGTTTTTTTTGCATGTCTGGAACATTTCTGTGTCCTGTATGAATATTTTATAATCTCACTGAAATGTGCTGAGAAATAGCTTTGGGTGGTAATCTCTGCTGAATGGCATTTAAATATATAGATGCTTTGTTGATATGGAGATTTATTCTATAAAACATTGTTCTGTGGGGATTTTTTTTTGCTGATGATGTGAGTGGAAGGATACTGAATGCTTAATCTGCTTTTATTACTGGAATTTAAGTTGTTTTCTGAGATATGGAAGAGTTTTATCCCTGAAATGTAAAATTCCGGATATGGCTCTTGCAATATGGAGATGTTTTCCAGGACTGATTCTTTGTGTGCTGAAGAAAATGCTAGCAACAAAAAGATCTTGCTTTGAGACAAAACCATCAGAGGCTGTTTGTATGCTCATAGATTTTTTTTTTCTGGTTGCTTTGCCTACTTTAAGAGATGAGAAACTTTTTTTTTCAGTTTTGATACTGGAGAATTATATCAATCCTTTAGGCACCTACCAAAAGAAAATAAAAAGAAAGCCTAAGCTGTAACATTTAAAAAGTGATGCCGGAGGAATGGCCTTATTACCTCAGTGAGTATCGTAGTGTTTTGCTTTTCCTTATTATCTCAGTGATGCTTAGATTAGTAAATAATAAAGATGCTTTTCTCTTACACGGTGCTTTTGTCCATACATCTCAGAGAAGGTTATTAAAAAAGAGGTTGGTGTTAGTGCCCTGTTTCAAGATGGAGAAACACAGAGGTGAATTGAGTTTCTGAAGGTTATCCAATGTGAGAGAGCTGGCAGAAAAATTCCTGTCAGTGTCATTTTTCATTAGGAAAGGCTGATTCACTGAAACTGAAACCTTTCATGGAAACTCATTAGTGTCCAGGAAATTCTGCATCTCCAGAAGCTGAGGAAAATGTCACATGCTGTAGCAAGGAGCAGCCAGGAGCCTGGTGGCAAGGACATCTGTTGTGGACAGGGGAGACCTGTGAGGTTTCACTTTTGGAACTGTGGTGGAAAGGGATTTCAATCTGTCCCTCTCAAGGGAATATCCCTGTCTGTAGGTGTGGAATGCTGCTTGGTCATCTCCCTCTGGTCACAGCACAGCCTTTCTCATACAGCTCAGCCAGCAGAGGGTCTGCTGAAGGGTTCCAGTCTTCCCAAATCTGCTTCCATGGCTGATCCTTGGTGGGGATTGGATTTTCTGTGTGTTAAGGAGTGAGTGGATTTTACACCTTTCATCTCTTTACTATGTAGGGAACACACAAAAAAAAATCAGCTAAAAAAATTTACAGCCAAGAAAACTCTCTTCTATGTGGCTGCCATTTTTGAATGTGTTTATATTTCTAATTTGGTAAGGGAAAGTTTTGGAGGAAAGGAGAGTGTGAGAACAGGATAGATGGGCACAAACATACTGTAAAGTCACATATGATATTTTCCTCAGGAAAGAACCCCAGGCAGAGTCATCAGAGGGTATTGATTTTACCATGACTCTTCTAAAAAACTTTGGAAACTACAACCAACCAAATGTTCCACTTTTCAGTCCACTAACTCCACTGATGATCTTGGACAAGGGATCATGTTTACAAGCAGAGAGGGTGGTGGCTTTTTGCCAAGGAAAATCTGAAAATAAAAATCCAGACTGAACCTCTCAGGTTGAGTGTTTCACATGGCAAATTCAGTCACACTAGAAAATACAAAGTTCAGACTGGATGTAAAGTCACTATTGCATTTGGTATATATAAGCCTGAAGACAAGAGAATCTGTTTTGCTCAAAAATGCTGGAGCAGCCATTGAGCTTTGGGATAGACATCTGGAGGCAGCTTGACTTGACAAAGAACAACAAGATAACAAAAAAAGCAATTTATTTTCAATAATTTAGATTGAAATACCGAAGAAGGGTTTTATTTTTGTGCAAGTATTTTGAAAAAGTGTTGGCAGTCTCACATAAGAGAATTCTCCTCCAAGAATTTTTAGCAACAGGTGCCCATCACTGGAAAGTGCTGCTGACCCCTCTCTGCCTTTAAAGAGATCCTTGCTATTCCCTAAGTCAGTAATAAACTGCCCAAGATTCAGTTTAACAGCCTCCCTGACTGTGAACCTCATTATAACTTTTTCCCCCGTATTGAAAGTCCACCTCTTCCTCATCTTTGTCTTATATTTGTAAATCAATTCCTGCTATGGGAGAGTATTACACAAATTTTCAAAAAAAAAAAAGTAATTGTGCAGCTGCATTAATCAAAGGAGTAGTGTGCTGAAGGAAATGTCAGGCCTATTAGCTTGTCAGTGATCAGTGGCAGAAAAGCTGCTTTCAGCTAGCTTGCATTGTTTCTTTGACACTAATTAACAGATTTGCTACATTTTAAAATATGATAAAAGGGAGAAGGGGCAAGACCTCAAGATGTGTGTTGCTGTGGTGGGAGTGGAACAACAGGTCTTGCACATGTGAGGATCTTTGAGATGGTTGTCCCGTGTCTCTTTTTTTGTTTGCAGTATGGGTGATTCTTAGGAAGTCCAAATGTTAAGCAAGTTATCAGACAGGTATCCTTCTTTGTTCAAGGAGGAGTTTTGGGCTGCCTAAACAGGAGCAAGAGTTCAGAACAGGCTGTGATTAAACTGTATGAGAGCATCTGACTGTGCTGTCCAAGTGGACACTGCCACAGGTGTGAGCAGTGGAGAGCAGACAGGAGAATGCTCTTGAAATGAAAGAGCAGCCAGGAGAATGCTCTTTGACTCATCTTCTCACCCAGCCCCAGCCCTGTGTGAATGGTCTGTTCAGTGTGTGCAAAATGCTGGCTGTAATCACCTTGAATAAGGACACCAGGAGCCTTTCTGTGATCCTGGGCATTCTCTACACTTCCTATTATCAGAAAACACCTGAGAGAAAGGCAAGCTTTCCACCCTTCATCCACCCTTGCAGTGGTTCATTCTCTAAGCAGCTGAAAGACAGAATCCTGCATGGATTTCTGAGCCCTGTGAGGAAAGAGAAATTCATGAGCTGTTTGGGTTTAGTGAGTTATTAGGGAAGCCAGTCCACTGAGCAACTCATCCATCACGGGGCTCTTCCCTCAGCCACTGTTTAAACAAGATATCCACGCACCATCTCTCCAGAAATCTCTCCCAGCAAAGCAGAGGAGATGCTCGGTGCTTTCCTTGGCTGTGGGAAAAGACAGGGGCTGTTGCAAAGCACAGCTGAACAGGAGCTTGTGCTGACAAACAAAATACCAGAGGGGCTGATTGATGAGAAAAGTCCAAGGGAGTGGACTTAAAGGTGACTTATAATCAGAATTAAGAATGGACTTGAGAAAGATAATTGCAAAATGCTTCGACCACTCATTTTGTGGCCATTCAGAGGTATGTTGTAATCCATGCTTCCCTTTCCAGAAACTCTGGTGTTTTCAACGTGTGGGCAAATGGGTTCCAGAAGGAAGACAGGGTATTTTTTTGTTCTCTTTCATGGAGATACATACACACACATTAAAACTAATAGTTCAGAGTTGAGGAAATAATTTCAACAGTGAGAAAATCACAATGAAATTCTTCTTCTGCCTCAGTTAGGACATTGTTTTATAAATATTCCTTCAAAGTGAGGAGTAAAAATTTTGTTCATCATTACTGCTTAAATTCCTGTGGGATTTCTTAAAGATAAGCATATATTTAATTGCTTGTGCTGGATAAGGAAATTCTCAGCTCTGAAACTGCACCTGAGCTATGACATGTAGACAATGGCTGTTCTATTTTCCCATCAACTTACTGCATTTATTCTTCACTCTGACAACTCATAAACCTACCAGGAGTCACAAGAAGTTTCTGCCATTAAATTCCCCATTTTTCTGATACATCTCAGGGTGGAAATGGTTAGAAGTTGCATTACACATTATATATCTTGTAGTCTCTGTAAAGGTAATTATGAGTTGAAAATCAATGGGAAATTAATCAAAATATTTTTTTACAAGTTCCTAACCAAGGACAGTACAAGTTGATACATGTTTAAAGCCATTTAGCATTTTTTGTAAAGATTGTACCATATCAAAGAGTGTTGAAATGAATCCTTCCCACCTTTTGGTGGTCTTTCTGTGCCAGGCATTGAGAAGGGTACTGAAAATGTGCCCTTCTGCTCATGAGAACAGCATAATGCTCATAAAAAATGCTTCACCTCCTGGGCTGGCAATTTGGCACTTCTAGCTAGTTATTTTCAAATGGGTTTTTTATGCAAATAGCCTGGATTTGATGGAATTCAAGTATTAAAAAAACAAGAAAAGCTTCAAACCCCAAAATGTTCCATCATAAGATACTGAGATATCTTGATTTAAGGGGCATAATTTAAGAAGCCAACTTTTCTCCTTCCCTTGTTCCTCAGTGGGAATAAAAGGACTTTATCAGAAGTGATACTCTGAGGGCCTGGTTACAGGTCCTGCTCTGAAGTACCCTCCAGGAGAACTCCTTTCTTTCCTTTATCTGCAGGGATGTTAGTCTCCTCACAGAAGTTACCTTTTGGCAAGGGTGGGGAATGAAGCTGGGCAGGTAGGCCTGCTTGCCTGAAAATAAAGAGAAGATGAATGTCCACATCTGCTTCTGGCTTACACCTGGGCTTGAAGGGATGCCATGTGAAAGTAATCAGCAGTGTTATATTTAGTGTATATTGGTTGCCACAATTGTTCAGATTGGGAGCTGCATTAAAACAAACACACAAGAAGGTTTGTGTGGACTTTGTTCTAGATACCAACATGGGAAAATGGAGCTGGCAAATCTTATTTTGCTCCACATGGCACATTCCATATGACCTTTCATTTTGGACATTTGCAAAAAGCAGGAGTAGATTTGTTGGAAGTTTTCCCACCAGCACAGGGACATGTAGAGTGTGTTCCCTCTTGAGAAGGCTGGGCTAAAGAAGACCAGTCTCCAAATTCACCTTGGGCCCCTGATGCAAACACCAGTTTGGGATCAGGCAGGGGCTGCATTTGAAGGTGGAAGAGTTTGTGTGTGAGCAAGAAACATGCACCTTGTCAGGAACACCTAAATGAAGCTCATGTAGATGGTGGCAGAATGAGCATTGCCCTATTTAGCTCCTGGAATTAACATCTTTTCCCTGGCTTAATGGCTGCTAAAGTTTTAATTTCCACTCAGCAGCAGATTTTTCCAGTGTCACCCTCTAAACCACGAAGGGATGTTTGTGTCGTGCTGCAAGGAACAGCACGGGCTTAAAGCAGGTAAGTGGTGTCGTGGGAAAGATAGTCCTGTGACTCTTGATGTGTAGATAGAGAATGGCTGTAATTTGGGTATGTTTTATTCTGGACAGTGGCTGCTACCACTGTCCAGTAAGTACTGACTCAAGTGCTGCAAGTTGTCCAGCAAGTGCTGCTCCTGATTACTCACACGGCTTGGGAGTGCAATCCAATCAATGCTGCACTCCCAGCTCAGCATTTTCAGCCAAGTTCTCTTAGGGTCAGTTTTGTGGTGGCCAAAGCATGGAGCCTCAGTGGCAGAGAAGCAAGTTGACAACTTCCTCTGCTCCTGTCCCAGCAGGGGATTACCTGGTGACCCAGTGCCCTGCTCTGTAGCTCTGGCTTCTCATGTGGATAAAGGCTGATTCCTGGTAATCCTTGGAGAGCCTGCTGGGAGTGCAGGTTGGTCCTTTGCTCTCGAGGGGAATTTCAGATTTTCCTCAAGTACATGGAGTTAAATCCACTGGCCGTGACTGAAGCCAGCTCCTTGGGATAATGCACTAAAATAAAATCAGTCTGCTGTGCCTCCTAAAATTCCAAACAGCGCAGGACATCTCCGGACCCAACCTGCCACCACCTCCAACTCAGGCTGCCCTGGCAGTGCCAAGCACCTCCTGCAAACTGACATCAGGGAACAGGGCTGGTGGCTTTTGTTTCCCCTGGAAAAGGGCCAGAGTTTGTGTCCAGGGGTCTGTGGCCCCCAGGGGTCTGTGGCCTCCCCCATCCCAGGGAGTTCTTGGGTTGCTGCCCATGCTCACACAGTTCTCCTATAATGGGTGTCATTTCAGCAAATAGGCAGAGAAAACCTTAGGCTAAAACTGCTGTATGGAATTAAGGGGCAGATAGGGCACTTTCTTGCAGAGCAGCTCTGAAAATCTTTGTTTTGTAAATTTTGGCTTAATGTTTTGTTGAAGAAAATAAGTATTTATTGCTTTTTTATTTGTTGGCCTCGCAGTTTCAGCCCAGCTGTGGATGTGTGAGCTGGTGTCTGCTTGCAGGTAGCTCCCAGGCTTGTTAAGTATTTGTGCTCTTCATTGAGAATCATTAACTGTTTCCTTGTCTTTATTGTTACTGAGACATCACATACTCAGAGTCTCAGAAAACTCTAAGAGTTTTCAGGGCTGCCAATTAGGAAAACCATCTTTTCTTTACTTCTAAATTAGCAATGTTGATTTGGAAGGCAGAGAAAGTGAACACACCCCTACTTTTTCACAAGGTCACCCTAGAGTCTAATCATGTTTTAATTTGGAGCAGTGCCTTTGGAGGGTGGCAGGCAACACCTCATGGTACAGTAAAGGGTGATTCCTTACTGTCATCAATGGCTTTGACTTAAAAAAAATAAATTAATGAATGCTTTTGTGAAGTCAAGAAATGAAAGAAAAGTGAATAAATAATAAAAGTTCTCCGTACCATAGCAATAATCTGTATTCCTTTCCCTTTCAGGGTAAGGAGGAATGACTGTAGAAGTAGCATTTCCTCTCACTCACAGGCACTGTGTTGTTGAATGGAATGAGAGCAGCTTTCAGAAAGTCTGTGTTTTGTTCCAGAGTGCTAAACAGTTTGGCAAAGGATAAATCAATGACAAGATCTCCTACACAACTGGCATAAATGTAAACTGCACTTTAGCAGTTTATTTGTATTTTTAATGGATTGCATTACTGGTGAATTAAAATTTGGCCTCTGCCAAGGTTTCAGTGATGGCTTTGGCTCTCTAAGTACCAAGGAGACCAATGGAATCAGGAAATGAAATTCAGATATAGCCTGAAAACACTGCAGAGCAGAAGAGGAACAAGGGGCAGATGCACACTAGCATTCCTATTATAAAAGGTGTATTATAGACACCTCCTGCTAGTTAGACATAGCAGAATATTAATAAGTCTCATGAAATGCTGTGTCTCCTTTGGATAAAGCTGGGGATAGAACTTCATTTTTTTTTAATTTCAGTTGTGATTTTCATGGGATTTGTCTCAATTTTATTGCCCCACACCTTGATTTGGTAATAGAGACAATTATAAAATAGCATTAAAAACTGTTAAAGCATTTATGTATTTGTCTTTGCTAAATTTGTTTCTCAGTCAAACAGAAGGACCATCTGTGTAAAGGAAAGAAATGGCTAGGGCCAAACCTTGGGATCACAATTTTGGACAACTTTTGACTGATTGTCAAAGCCAGTTAAGTCCTTTTATGTCTTTGCAGGCATTTTCTGTGGTGGACATCTTCACCGAGTGTGTTCTTTTTGAAGTTATTGAGGATTCTGGCTGTCTGATGTCTCCCCTTAAATGCCTAGTTAGTGTTTCTGTAGATCTGTGCGTTTTTTGACAGTGTCCTAGACCTTGGGTGCCTTTCCTTATGTAAAGTAACCTGAAGCACTCATCCTGAAGGAACAATCTATATAGATTAATGGATTTCCTGAGTACCTACACTGTGTTCAATTATTGATTAGCATTAGCTGATGGGCACATTGAAGTGTTATGTTGTGGTTTGGGCAGTTTTGTGTGCTTCTGTATTTCTCCCTGTCAATAGGGATGCCAATAACAGTAATTTAAGAAGAAAAAAGTGATTTTTTCCCTAGAGAGCACATAAACATTTCTGTAGGTAATGAGTTCCCCCAACATAAAAATAAATATTAAATTAGCCCCCTGTCACTTATATCAGTGCAGACTTTGATGTCATAATTTATTAATTTCTTGGCTCACAGTTCAAGTCTCTTAAGGTATCATTGATGGACTTTCTGCTAGAGCCTCTGCCTTTTGCCCTTCCTCCTGTTTGCTCTGAGCTCCTGTCTGGAATGATACCAGCTGAGATGTTCCCTTGGCACTGGCGCAAAAGTTTTTCAAGAATGTTCTTGATTGCCAAGTTTTTATCTTGCTCCTTTAGTGCAGTACCTTTATTTTCACTGTAGGACAGGAGCTCAGGCTGCCCAGCCCACTGGTAGGTGCAGCTGGTGCTGTGTGATGCTTCCTCTGCCCACATTCAGGACAGGTACTGTGAACCTGTGAAGTCAGGTCCCTCAGACACACTGGAAAATCCCAGTGATGTGAAAGCACTTTTCCTCTGATCTCTATTTGGAGTAATATCTGGAAGTCTTTGAATTTTCTTTGATTGATCTTCTCATTAGCTCTAATTTTCTTTCCATTGCATTGGTCAAGAGGATTGATCTTCATTCAAGAAATGTCTCTGATATTGTTCCTCTGTATGAGTGTGCAGCAGTGCATGTTCATTGAGTGCTATACAATTTCTGCATTCTATATATGGATTATAAATAATTGTGCTGTTGTTCTGTGCACTTGCAGAGGTTTAAATGGGCACTATTATGAGCTGCATATTTTAAAAATTTATATCTAAAAATACTTAGTGAAGGAAAGTTGGATGTGTAGCTGTATGAAAATCTACCTTTTGCCCATAATTTGTGGAAAGACACTAGTGATCATATTATAATGCACATATAACACCCAATGACTTTGTCTGCAGCTCAGCACTTTGCAGTAATCAGCCCCATGTTTCATCATGATGATGCCCTTGCAGCTTTCTCATCTCAAATTTTCTGTAACTAATATAATCCAAACTATATTATCCCATTAGGAGGCTCATTTTTTTCCTCCAACAAGCAGCATGCACCTGCCTGCTTACCAAGAGGAAAGCAGTGGAAGTGCTCTCCCTCTATTGTTTCAATGTTAAAGGAGATAATTCAGGCTGTAAACAGAGAAGATTGAGCTTGTTGAGTTAAAATGAGCGCATTAATTCTTGAACAGAGCCCTGCTTTATGATTTTCCCCTTCATTACTCATTTTGCATATCTTGGCTATGTCTGTAGTGGATGGGGGGAGGCAGCCTCAGAGTGTGATTTGGAGCATCTCTCTCAGGCCCTGTTTGGAATAAACAGGCTGTTCTTTGCACCAGCAAAGCTGGGGCACAGCCCCAGAGCTCACTGGTGGCATCTCCATTCAGGCACACCAGCTCCTGGGTGTGCTCAGGGTGGAGGGGAGAGAGAACAGGAAGGAGGAGCTGCTATGATTTACAAAGTGCTCCTAAATTACAGTAAGTAATGAATTGCCAGTCAGGCATAATGCCAGGGTTGAGCTGATGGGAACTCTCATCACAAGTAGATATAAATGCAGCTGTGTTGTCAAAACTTGGAGGTGTCACACAGCCTTTTGAACAAGGAGTAGTGTGTTACAACAAAGCAGTTCTTTTTCTCTCCTTTCCCACCTCCAAGATTACATCTTTTCTGCTCCTTCAGAGCCAGGCAGCTGGAAACATTCTGTGCTATTTCCATCTGCGCATACCAAGTTAAACTTCCAAAGAGAAATGATGCTTGGGAAGTCAGAATTTAGACAATTTAAAAAGTTGAAAGACAAAAATGTTAGTTTTAGCTAACATGATGTGCCTCCTAGAGCAAGTATGGCTCCGGTTTTCACAGCAGGACTCTTAAAACAGGTCTTCTTCAGGTGTCTGAATAGCCAGAGAAGCCATTGGAAGCCCAGTGTCAGGTTGGCAGATGACTTGCCAATTAACAGCATCATTTAATGAACTCCTATAGTGTCTCCATTCATTCTTCATGTTTTTATGTGAATGTTTAAGCAATCCTGACCTTTGGGCTTCAAGATGTTTCTGTTAACAGGCTGCTCAGATAAACCCATGACTGAGAGAAAGAAACACCCCTGTTGAAAACTGTCTGCTTGCAGTGGCCATCTGCTCTCTAGCCCTGTGTATGAAAACTTAATGTAGAGATAGAGCTGGTGCCTGAGGCAAAGAACTTTTGAAACAGGTTTGGATGTTTTCACTTTGCAAATTGTTCACCGAACTTTTTAAATACCTTCTCAAACAGCCTTGGGAGCATGGATGGTGTTTGAATTTGTTCTGTGTATAACTTAAACACACATTTCTGCTGCAGTTTATAGCCAATATTACATGGTGTAGTTGCTTGGTCAACAATGACCAGGTTTTTTAAAGATTTCATCTTTCACAAGCAGGACTAAGACTTCAAAGCACTGATCCTGTTTTCCTTGCTTGCTGAGGTAGGAAAGCTACAACCAGGCTGCTGCCTTGTGAATTGGGCACCTGGTGCTGAGGATTAGCACCTGAGAATCTGTTTCTCTGCACAATCCTAAGAAGTGATCTTGAATTTTTTCCCTCCTCTCCTTTCTCACAGGTCAGTGTCCCAGTAGAGAAGGCTACCCTGGATTTTACCTGTTGACCAAATTTCTTGCCTTGGCTTGACTATGCAAACCAGAGTTGTCTGTCTGCAGCATCCTTCCCATGACATTCCAGGTGAGTGTTCCTTGGGGCTCGAGAATAGTTGTGAGTCATCTAAGGAGAGTTCAGATAAAAAACTCCTGAGTGCAATTGTTGGTTTCAAAGTTTGTTGTTTTCTAATAGAATTCATGTTCGTCATACACAGTGTCTAGCAAAAGTGTGTGTGCCACTGAAAGTTTCAAGCTAAGGTTAATGAGAGCCTCATAAAAGCTTATGCATCAGCTCTTGAACAGAGCTGATGTTTCATCATGGTGTTTCACCTTCAGAGTCCAGGATCAAAAGCACCATAGAAATCATTGCTCTGATGTCCCTATTGAAAAGACAGTATCATTAGTGCATTTTTCTAAGTGCTAGCTCTCTCTAGTGTGCATTACCATTAAAACTTCCAGTACTAAAATCTATATTACTTTCCTTTTGAAATGAGGTTTCCCTCAGTGCCATCCCTGCTTGCTTGAACAGTGAATGATTGGCTCTGCATGGAGCATTTTGTAACCCTCCGCACAGAGGCACACACATGAAAATAAGCATTACCATTCAGTCTGTTTTGCATACTGTAGCTGGGTATAATTCCTGAGCCTGGGATTCACTGCTCTGCTGACCCTGACTGCCCCAGTGGGCTCTGGGCAGGTTTTGTGACAGTTTGAACAAATGTAGTGTCAATGGATTGCAAAGGTTGCAGTTGTTATTTCTGTTATACAGGATAGAAGAACAGGAAACTCCTATACAATATATACACTGTTGTTAAAATGTGTCCTTCTTTGAAGGACAATCACTTGAGGGCCTGTCCTTATGAAGTGATTAACTCATCATTTTCAGATTATTCTCTATGGATCCCTGTTGGTCTATTAGCTGCTGCTAAGAGGTCTGAAAAAGGTAATTAAGGAAGGCAAGAATATTGTTATTATTATATATTATTGGGGGATCCATAGGGAAATACTTAAGGGTCTGCAAATCAGCAGAGCAGGAAAAACACCCTGAAAGCCTCTGGATGAGAATTTCTAAGGAATATATGGGCACACCCTGTGTTTTTCAGGTCATTCTAGTAGGAAATGTTTCATCCGCCTCAGCAGATTAAAATTTTGTAATCCCATCATAGCTTGGAGGCATCTTAAGGGTAGATGTTGTAAAAGGTCACATTAACTTGTATATTCCTGGCAGAAAATAACACTGGATGACTGAAATACTGGCCTGGTAACTTATATAAGCTTTTGTGAATAATGAAAACTGCTTTTGTTAAATAATGCTCTTTGTAACTGTTCTGCAAAGCACAAGCTTCTCAAACAGGTACTTGGTATGTCTGTGGCAAGGATGCATAAAGGGAAGAAAGAAACGATGTCATGTGCTTGTTTGACATAAATCTACTCTGCTTTATTGGGTTTTTTTAGTGAAATGTACAGATATTCTCTAGCAGGATTTAACCAGGAGGACTTAAACAGCAACAGGAAATTTTTGGTTTCTGCTTGTGTCATGAAAATGTCTGGAAAGAACAGGTCTTACAGAAACTTTGGTTACTTTGTGTGTTGAAGTAGGGAATGGGAAAGGATCAAAGCTCTGCAGGCCTTGGTTGTGATCTGTGTGTTGTCTGGCCCCAGAGCAGGTTAGGTGTGAAGGTCTGCAGCTGTGGCAGTGGGGTTGCCAGTGATTGCTGGGAACAGCCTGGTTATGTCTGCAGACAATCCATAGGGATCTGCAGTGGTGTGTCCTGTGGGCATCCCTGGGTGCAGATCCCTAGGAAGAACTCAGCTTTGGTCGCTCCCTGTTCAGCACTGCTCCTGTTACAAGTGGCAGAAATGGCTCCTGCTCCTCCATGGCCTTGGGAAGAATGTAAATGAAAGTACAGTACCCACAGGAACCATCTGTTTCCAGATTTATAAAAGAGTCCCTCCCCTCAGATTTAAACTCCTTTTGTTCTAGGGAGGCTGAGGAGTTTGTGTAGCCCCAGAGTGTGCTTTACTTGTGCAGCTGAACCCTCCTCTGCTTTGTCCTCTCTGTGTTTGCTGTTCTGCACAGTGGGCAAATTTACCAAGAAGCTCAGCTGGGGCTGGGAGTTGCTCCTCTGACTTGGAAAATGCCTCTGAATAAATTACCTACTGTGAAAGAGCAATACATATTCTGCCCAAGAGCCAGAAAATGAAACAATAAAGGGTTTTGGAATAGTTCTTAAGAACCTGGGTACCCTGAAGGAAAATGAGACTTCTGGAGGGTGATACAGAGAATCCATTTTAGGAACCTGCCTCTCCTTTCAGTAACTGTACATGGAGGTATCAAATTGAGAATGTCTAAAGTTAAATGGTGTGAACAGCTATCAGTGAGCGGCACAAGGACAATGTTTCTTATAATTTTTGGATTATTATCAACTTCTCTTGTTCTTTTCTGAGAGGAAGAGTATTCCCAGGAGCTCTACACTTCTTGCACTGCATGGGCAATGTGAAAGGGCTGTAACATTTTGTTTGTTTCCTTCTGTTGTTCTTGCAATGTTTGTGTAGCTGGATTCAAGCTTGTTTCTAGGCTGAATGTGTATGTGTGCTTCTATTCAAAAAAACAAGAAATGTTCTGAGGAATGCAAGCACTTGTGGTGAAATTCATATAGTTTTACACAGCAAACAAGATTAGATGTTCATAGGAGCATCTTTAGGCCCTGCAGCCAACAGATATGTCAGATTATCAACATGTCCCTGAAAATAAATAGTTCATTTTTTTTGTAACAAAGCAATACTCACTGATACTGAAAACTCTAAATTAAGATGCTGAAAACAAGATCTTTATTTTGTGCTGTTTAGAAGCCTGCCTCACAGAAAGCTGACTATTGCCAAATGCCATGGGAATGAGGGACTTAAACATGTCACTGAAGTGTGTACTGCAAGCTCCTTCGTGATGAAACCTCAGATAAATTGGAAGCATCTCGAGCTTACATTTTGGGAAAGCCAAGCAAATTTCAGATGGAGATGAATGGAAATTAATTCAGGGTGTAGAATTAAACCCAGCCTCTAAGGGCACAGCAATTGTGCCTTTTAGGAAATGGCCTCCTGCTCTTTGCATTTTAACTGTCTGTAATTACTCTTGTGGTTTGTTGGTTGTGGAGGAGCTTGACAAGCTGGGAATTGGCAGATTCAGTGTTGCCTTTATTTACAGGGCTTTTGCCCAGTTATTAAGTCAGCTATAGGAGAATTTGTCCTGACAAAACTAATCCCCTGGTGTGGCCAGACACTGCATTTCCCTTTAAACTTTGTACTACTATTTAAAACTGTTTTGGCTAAGATTTGCATTGGCATGAATTGTCAGGAAACCACCAAAATCAGAATGGATAAGCCAGGTTTTCTCTCCTCCATCTGTGTCATGTTTTGTCTTCTCTCACAATGAGCTGTACAAAGCTGATTATGTCCAGGGCCTTCTGCAGCCCTGGCTGGCTGGAGTTGCTCCAGTGGGGACATTTGGGTACTGCCAAGGGGACAGGGGGCAGGAAGTCAGTCCTGCAGGGGGCTTGGAGAGAGCCAGGAAGCTGCAGGAGCTTTCAGAGCCTGCTGGATTTGCTTGCCCCGTGACTCACTGTGATCTGCCTGGGGAGGAGGAGGAGGAAGGGCAGGTGTAGGATGCAGTGGGGCTGCTGACCTCCAGAATTGCTGAAACACCACCCTGGGGCAGAGATGGGATTTGGAAAGTGCCCAGGGGTATTTTGACACTAATTATGATGCAAATGCTAATTGCTGCTATCATTCTTTCTTACGAAATGGGGGCATGTTTTATTCTGTAAGTCCTTGTACAATTAGGCCCTGACCTCATCAGAATAACATTTGAATTGGAAATGAGCAAATATCTAACATCCTTATGCTGAAATTTCCTCAATTCTATTAACCCTGGATATATTAAAACCTGGCATTAATGGTGATTCTCTGGCACCAGCAGAATCTAAAGGTGCTTTATGCTTTCTGCAAAGTGACTTATAAACTCTGAGAGAAAACTGTACTAGCTGCTGCAGCTGGGCCTCCTGCCCTTTCTGCCACAGATCACAGCTGAGCTTCAGATCAAGTCCAAGCTGAGTTAGGGAGGGGAGGAACTTGCTGAAGAACTTTGCTGTCTTCAGGAAAAAGCAGTCTTCATGAGTTGCACACAGACCCACTCCTGAAGCCTATCCAGGTCTCTCTGGATGGCATCTCTCCCCTCCAGTGTGCTCATCACACCACACCACACAGCTCTGGTCACCAGCAAACCTGCTGAGGGTGGACTGACCCCACTGTCAATGTCACCAACAAAGACTGTCACGGTTATATTTGCTGAAAAATCCCTTCATCAGGATTTTTTCTCCTGGGAAGCTGAGAAGCCTCAGAGAAAGATGAAAACAATAATTATCTGATTTGCTTTTCCTATGTTTTGCTGCTTTGGAATGTGGTTTGGACATTGTTTACCAACTGGTCGTTGTTTGATTGGTTTCATGTGAATTGTTTTAGCTTAATGACCAATCACAGCCAGCTGTGTTAAGGCTCTGGAGATAGTAATGAGTTTTTCATTAGTATCTTATTAACCCTTTAGTAAGCATCCTTTCTCTATTCTTTAGTATAGTTTAGTATAGCATTATGTAATATGATATGATAATAAATTAACCTTCAAAGACCATGGAGTCAGATTCATCTTTCCTCCCCATGACGGAGGACCCCGAAAATTCCACAAAAGATATCAGTGCAGGTCCCAGTGCCAGTCCCTGAGGAATGGATTTACCACTGCTCTCCTCATGGAACTTGGGTCATTGACCACAGCTCTTTGGGTGTGACCATCTGGCCAATTCCTCATCCACACATCACATCCATGTGTGTGAATCAACACATAGAGGCAACCAGGGCAGGCACCAAGGCCCAGCTGCAGTACACAGAACAGATTTACTTCATTGCCTCACCAACAAGAGGAGGCAGAGGGACATGGGGATGCAGGATCTCTCAGGCCTAGCTCATCCTAGCAAACACCACTTTTTCCCACACTGATATTCTTAGCATTCCCATCTGCTAGGTCACTTTGAGTGAAAGTACTCCCTGCTCACCAAAATCTTCTGGGTTTGATCCTTTTTTCTCAGCAATGCCTCTCTGGTTTAGGCACAGAGACATCAAACAAGACAGTGTCAAATGCTTTGCACAAGCCCAAGTAGATGCCATCAATTGCTTTTCCATTATCCACTAACACTATAACTGTGACAGTTTGCCATCAAATTTTTCGCTTGCCCTTGGTGAAGCCATGGTGGCTGTCACCAGTTATGTCCCTATGTGCCTTAGCATGCCCTTGTTGGGCACCAAGGTGATAGACTGACCAACCTATAGTTCTCAAGGTTTTCCTTTATTTCCTTTTTAAAAATAAGGGTTATATATCCCCTTTTCCTGTGAAGTGGGGACTTCACTGAACTGCCATGACTTCTCAAATATGATGGATTGTAGCTTAGCCACGTCCTCTGCCAGTTCCCTCAGGACCTGCAGATGCATCTCACCAGATTCCAGAAAGGATTTCCATGATGCAGCTCCCATCAGCTTGGCTTGCATCTCAGTGGTAAACTAGTGTTTAAGAACAAATTCATTTCTACTGACATTTACATAACCCACAATTTCATCCCTGACTCGAGGATCTTGCACTCTAGGGTAGATTACTTCTGTGAATATTTGATCCTCATTTTCTCAGTGAAATAAAGCTCTGCTCATGCAGCTATGAAGCATTACTAGGTGGTAATGGCACACAGAGTGGTCTTCATTAGAGAGCACTGTTAATTACAAATGCCAGGCAATTTGCAGGCCATCTATTCTGGCTGTAATTATGATGTCGTTTGCAATACCTGTGTCTGAGAGTATTTTCCTCTAACTAGGGCTCAATTCTTTTGACTCAGCAAGGAGCCTCTCTTGATTGTGGAAATAGCTCTTTTGCTGTCTCCATGGGCAGAGAATAAGACAGAGGGGAGGGAAAACTTGGGCAACAGCCAGCAGTGGAAGCAGGCAGTGAGCCCTAAGTGACTGTGTGGGCCTACACAACAGAGGGAGCACGTCTTGAATGCAATATGATTTAAAAATAGGCTTAAAACAAGCCTGTTTGCTGGTGTGCTTTTTGCTCAGTGCAACATGTGTTAATTAGAGCTTTAGCACAGCTTCTCAGTAAACAGCATTTTCCCTCAAAGAGAGACAAACAAGCAGAGGGAGAATTTTGATGCTGGGAATAAGGTACTATGAATAAGAATCAGCAGCAACGGGTTCAGTTTAAGCTAGACTGGAATTTATTGCAGCTTTATGTTTTTATAAAGGAAACCTGTGTGTCAGCTTCTGGTGGTGACAGGGATGCTGAGAATTGGCAAGTGAGGATAATGTGTTAATATAGAGACACCAGGGAGCATGTGTACACAAAAATGCATCTCAGTCAGCCAGAAGGCCATGCTGTGATTTCAGTAAAAAGCTGTGACAGAAAATCAATAGCTTTGAGAAAGGCCCATGGTAAGGCAACAGCATTATCTGTGTGTTCTGCCTTCTGCTTCCTCCTTCCTTCCCTTCACAGAGACAGAGCTGCATGAACTCGTGTTTGAGTTTTGTTAACTCTGGGCCTGAGCAGCTCAAGCAGCGAGGCAATTCAGGAATACAAAGTATGTGCAAACCAGGCAGAGATGGAGAACAGGCAGGGATGAGTCAGGCAGGGCATTGGTTTATTGACAGGCTCTGGTTGCCTGGCAGGCAGGCTGGGGGACTGCAGGCTCCCCCTCTGTGCTTCCATC
Source organism: Geospiza fortis (assembly GCF_000277835.1). NCBI lineage: Eukaryota > Metazoa > Chordata > Aves > Passeriformes > Thraupidae > Geospiza > Geospiza fortis. The sequence goes on from NW_005054389.1 coordinate 2,715,771, forward strand.
TCAGCTCTGCTCTGAGCTTCACAAAAACTTCCCACTGTTCCTCAGAGCAGCTTCACTCTGCTCTGCACTTTGATGTGTGCATCAACAGCAAGTCCCTTCTCCAGGCTTCCACACAGGGCAGCACATCCTGGCAGGATGGTCTGGCCAAGTAATTCCAGGTTATGGAGTTTGTTAGGCACCAACTTCAAGTGAGGTTTTCTAGGATTTTTTTGTTTGTTTGGTTTTTTTTGTTTGTTTTGTTTTTCTGGTTTTTTTTTTTTTTGTGTGTGTCTGTTTGTTTTTACGCTTCTTCAACTCTTTTTTTTTGTCTGAAATGGCAGAGTACAAATTGTTAATGAAAAGTAGAGCAAAGGGTAGACTGCTCAGTTTTAGCTGACACATGGTTTATGATTGTGTTGTTTTATTTTAGTTTGTTATGCTGCCTCTGTATTTTGTCCATAGGCATGCAGTACACTCAGAGGGGATGCTGAGCTTTGGGCAAAAAGGTCCACCAGTAACATTCAAAGGGAATGGACTTTTATTTAAATGCATGTAAGACTGAATATGATGTAAAGGAAGTCTTTATGAGAGGATGAGTGAAAAGGATTAATCTGTCATCTGATTGGTGAATAGGGCATTGCTGGGATTGATTCTTCTTTTTTTTTAATTGAAGATGATACAATGTCTCACTTTTAGATAATGTTCTAAAGCCAGGAAATCTCTAGGGTTTCATTATTCTTAAATATTTCCATGTGCTTAGGTATACAAGCATTTTGAAATTGGGGGACTTTTCCCATATTTGCACAGAGAGGTAATGCTGCAATCCCATAGAATTAACTGATAATCTACTGGATTTCTTTTGCTAGCTGATAATACTGAGAAATAGATGATTTTCTAGCACAGAGTTAGACTGAAGTGACAGCAAGGAGAAAGCCTGTTCTTTTTGCTGACACTTCTGGTTGCTTCTCACCTCACCCAGTTCTTTCTCTATGCAAAACTCTGAGAAACAGCTATAGACTTGGCTCATTAAAAAGAGGTAGTCCTAATTTGATTTTTTTTCCATGAAACCTTCTTTGTGTCAGAGCTTAATATTTCAATATCCCCAGTGCATAAAAGATTATTCAAAGAGTTACACAGTGAAAAACTCAGAGGAAGGAGAGGACATTCTCTGGCACCTAGGAAAAACTCTTCCATAAATAAATACAATACAATGACTGCTTTGTTCCAGGCTATGGACACTGAAGTTCAGGCAGGTGTTTGTTAGCTGGAAAACATAAACCAAAGTTTGTTAGTGTTTTGTCCTTTGTGCAGCTGAGCTGCACAAACACAAGAAGTGCAAGAAAGTAAGAACATACTGTGTATTTACTCGTTAAGCTTTCAGGGTTGCTGGGGTTAGCTGGTATCTTAATTGCCTTGCAGTCATAATTATACCATGGTGTGGGTCACAAGTACTTGGAGAAGTGTTTGAGAAACAGAAACACCTTCACAGGAACAATAGGGTGGGGCTGGGCCTGGGTGACTGTAAATTATTGATCAGTGTCACATTCAGGTTTGCTTGGGCATGAACTGAGCAACTTTTCCAGTCTCCTAAATGCTCTGAAGTGCTCCTACATCCCCAATGGGACACTGGAGGCTGCTGCATTGACTGATCGTGTAGTTCCTCAGCCTCCAAACATCATAACTCGCTGCTCTTGAGCAGCCAGGGCATGAGGAACATTGGAACTTGGGAATGATTGAGGCAGGGGAGAACCACTGTGTGGAAAGTCTTCCTCAGTGATCCCATCAGCACAGGCTGGATCACAGCCCAGGCCAACCCCAGCCACGAGATCTTCCTTTGGGAAATGGAGAGCTGAGGATGAAAGGCAGGGAGAGGCAGCACCCAAATCTCTGACTTAACTGGCATGAAAGCCTCAGGGCATGGGAGCATGGCATGCCTGCAGGATTTAGGGGTGGGGAGGCGTTGTGATGGGACATTGCTCCCTAGGGATGCCCACAGTCCTCTTGAAGGTCCCTTGTTCATTCATGTTAATGGCTGAAAGCAGGGACAACTTCTACTGCATGAGGTCAATCACATCTTCTGGGAGCTGTCCTAAAACTTAATATTTTATTTATTTTCTTATCTCTCCTCTTTCTGGATTCCTAACAATCCTGTAATTCTTATCATTGTCCTGTGTATCTTGCTGGTTTAGAATTTTAAAATATCTTGAGGTTAACATGTACTGTATGTATATACTTGTGTTGTGTTACATTGTTATTCACTTAAATAATACACTTTTGTGCATTTCAAGGCAAATTATTTCTGAACAAGAAATGTCAAGTTGAAATCTGAGGCTGGTTCTTTAATAACAGATTAAGAATCAGTGGCAGTTCTGAAACATTTGTTTTCGAAATAGAAAGTGTATCAAAGTGGATTGTGCCCTTGGGGGAAAATTATTTTTAGCAATTTGGTTTCTGCCAGCTCACCAGAAAGCTCTCAGTCAGTGAGCACTTTCCAGAACAGCACTAAATAGCATTGGGAGGAGGAGGAGTTGCAAAATCTGGCACTAATTGGCTTGCCAAGGCCCCAGCTCACTCAGCAGAGAAAACTTGCTTTCATTAGGTGAGCAGAGCACTTCATTAATACTTAAAAAAGGTAAGTTAGTCTGTTCAGAGACTGCAGGCTGGAAGGGAAAGGCTGTCACTTTTGTAGCTACAGAACTCCTGGAACCATCTGTGGGGTCTGGGGTAATGTGCCTGCTGGCTGGATACCAGCCCTGAGCTGCCAGCATCCTTCCTTTGCAGTGCTCACACAGACAGAAGGATCTGCTGAAATTCCCCATCATTTGGGTTTTTTCCACCATCATTTGTGGGTTTCCAGCTGTATTGTGAAGGTGGATGCAGAGGCGCAGCACTGCCATCCTTGCTGACATGTAAAAACAGAGGTCAGAGGTGATGGGCATTTGCACAGCTTCTTTTGGTGTGCCAGCCCGTTTGACTGCGCACCCAGAGCAGGTCCAGCACAGCCAGGTGGATCTGCCCCAGCACCAGTGGTGCACAGTCAGGGAGAGGCAGGCATGGCAATCACTCTGCTTTCATTACACATGTGAGGGTTTCTCAGGAGGTGGAATTTTCAGGTCACTTATGCCAAATTCACCACTTGAGTAAGTTAATTGCTGAGCTGCAGTTTTCTGGAACTGTGCTGTCTTTGCTAATTTGATACTCTGCCTCTTGGAGGAAACATAGATTTCCTGTCAAAATTGGCATTATCTATTCAGCAGAACTCACCTTTCTTCTTGATGAGTCACGAATTCTTCTGTGCAAAAGAATATCTTCAAGGATGTTGTCATCTTATGCTATACATGGCGTGTTTGGGGTGAAGTACATTTTAGGGGAACAAAAAAACAGTCTGCCCCATGCTTTAGCAGTTCCAGGAAGAGCCCAACCAGGAATGTACAGCCAATAAAGAATGGGGCTGTGCTGTTGGCCAACCTGCCTACAGAATTTTGGTTGTGCATGCAGGCACTGTTGGATCTCAGATATGCTGGTGTGCTGATCTCAGACATCCTGATGCTCTCTTCAAGTGGAGGACCAGCAGCCACAGTCAAATGGTCAAATAAGAGTTCCATAACTGAATCCATCCTGGAACGTTTGGCTTGACGCTGAGTTTGCATCATGGCAGTGAAAAATGTTGCTTAGAAATCTACACTGCAATGGCAAATCTTATACCTGCATTCTGTTTGCTAAGGGTCATGCAGGGTCTGATTGCAGGAAATATCAGCCACTTCCTCACAAATGGGAATGGACTCATTGAAACATATTAATTCACTGGTCTAAGGCAAACCTCTCTCCCTCAGAGTTCAGTGGTGTAGGTCTTTATCCATGCTTTCCAAAAGTTGTTAGATCTAATTGCAATATAATCTGATTACAATGATCTTTACTTGAAGTCAAGCAGTCAAAAAATAATAAAGAGTAGTTTTTTATTAGAGAAATCCTGTTGTAATAAAAAACCCCCAACTGACAGGAGCTGACTCCTTTCAAAGAATTCTTCAAACCAATTATTTGGAATGTTAACTGACCTAACTATAGCTTTCTCATATCTATGATTTCTTCCTTTTTTGTTTTGAAATATTTCAATTCATTATGTTGTACCATAAAATGAAATCTGGGATGACAGATTTTTGTATACAGTGTGTTTTAAATTATGAAGGGCATATCTGGATGATGGAGCTGCCACATATTCCCACTGTTCCTCTGCAGGAGATGCCCAGGACCAGTGTGTGTCCAAATCAGCTGTAGGAGAAACAGGTTCAGAACAAGAGACAGCCTGCCATGATTCTGCAAGTTTGGTTTGAAGCAAAAGGCTTTTGCCCTGTGAATGACTCCTTTGTTTATTGTCAGGCCCTGCACTTCCACACGCAATCAACTCCCTAAAACTTAAATCAAATATTAAAATGAGTGGTTCATAAGCCATTCAAGTGTTAACTTAGCAGAATCTTTTGGTTTGCCCATTTTAACAAACTGTCATCCTGATGCTCCTGGCTTTGACACCTCGATGACAAGTAATTCCATAAGATAGATGTGTGAGTCCAGGGACCTTGGAGCACTGAAGTTGCCACTGTTATGTTATAAATATAGAAATTCCCTGTACTAAGTAGCTCTAATGTGATTCACCCCAACACACACAGCTCTGCTCCATTGACATCAGAGGCTCTGCATGAGGATGGCTTCAGGGCAGGTTTTAGATCCAGCAAAGCCTGGAGCTGCCCAGGGCACTGGGCTGCCCTGCCTGCCTCAGCTGGGGCAGGGAGAAGGGCTGGGAGACTGGGACAGGGATGAGCCAGCCATCCCTGCCCAGCCCTGCTCAGGAAAGGCTCCCCACGTGGGCTGGGCACTCCTGCAGTGCCATTCCTCCTGCCCTTGCACACAGCTGGAAATGGCACAGCTAGCTCTGCCTCTTGCTGCAGTGGGACTGAATTTATGGAACTTGAGGGCAGGGAGGAGGAAAAAGGAGTCCACAGGAGAAGCTGGGCTGTTGGAAACCAAAAGGATTCTTTTGTCCTGCTTCCCACAGATCTTTTGAAATCTTTATCCTTTTGGGAGACTTTCCAGAGTTCAGTCTGTTCGGAGTAGCAAGGAGAAAATAACAAGGCATCTCTCATCAAGTGCATGTGCAGTGTGGAGGGAAAACTGAAGAAAATTAGAGAGCTTTTGTATTTATTTCAGAAAGATCTCACTGCACCACAGAATGAAGGTGTGATGGCAGCATGTGTTGGTGCTCCTGGACTGGAGCACCTAGCCCGGGCAGCTGGTGGCTGTGACCGAAGAGATGTTGGCACAAGCTGTGACATATGTGGCAGCTGCAGCACAAAATCCTCCCAGGCACCAGCCACTAGCAGAAGCTGGAGGGGAAGCAATGTTTGTGCCCTTTTTTTATGGTGTAGAAGCATCAGGCTGCAGCACAAAATCCTCCCAGGCACCAGCCACTAGCAGAAGCTGGAGTGGAAGCAATGTTTGTGCCCTTTTTTTATGGTGTAGAAGCATCAGGCAGTGTACCAGAAAGGTGCCTCCATTTTCTATCCATTTGTGTAGAGAAAAAATTACTGCCAGACCTTACAAACTTTGCCTGGATGTAACGCAAGATAAAACAAAGTCTGCTCTCTACATGCTGGATGCCAAAGAAAACTGAACATAAGGGACACATTTTAATTAACTGCTACAGTAATTTATTGAGGAGAGTGATTTGTTGATCACTATGCAGAGTCTTTAAATAAGAATTTGCTTTCTAAGGGGAGTGCTTTTAGTTCAGCCACATTTTATTCCATTTGGTATAGGAAAAGTTGGGGAGCATTCCACATACTCTCAAGCAGATCTGATGAGGTGGTTGCCACAGTTCTTCCTGCCCTTAAAATTAAAAATTATTAGCATCTCCTGCTCATATATTTCAGGTTAAAATTAAAAGATAAAGCATGCTGTGTGTAATGAGGTATTGTATTTTATTCTAAATCTGTTCATTTTTTTGTTGGAGAGGCAGGTAAGGCATCTCCAAGCTTAAGTAATGAGTTGAGCTTCTCAGTTAAAATCAGAACTTTCTGGTCTTTCTGCAACAGAAATAAAACTTTGTGGGACCAATTTTTACATCTCTGACCTCTCTGGTTCCCCAACACTGAACTTATATTTCCAAAATCTCTTTCTAGTGCAGCTGGGTGGTGGAAATGTGGATGTCTAGGAAAAGGAAGCTCATAAGTGGCTGATGATGTAATTTAGACTTACCTAGAGGAATCACTGCTGTTGATGTCATTAAAACAGTTGGGATGCTTTTGCCAGTATTTTTATCCTGCAAAATGATGCCAGTTGTAGGTGAGGTGCTTGTATAGATGATGTATTAATATTAATAGGTTATTGAACGGGGATTGATGTGATCAGACCATTTGTTTCATATGCACTGCTTCAATCATGTTATCACTGTAAGCTTTCCTATTAATTGGCTTAGAAGGAGTAATTTCCCAACAGATTACAGGAGCTACCATGTAATGAATGTTTCTGACACTACAAAATCTTATTGATGGAAATTATCTACATTGGATATCATCTGGAATAAAATATAGATATTACAGATTACAGATATACCTTCTGATCAGCTTGTAATAAATAAGGAAAAAGTATTTATCACATCCTGTCAGTTTTATTTGGTAAGTTTGCCTAAAATTTATAAAAGTTTGTCTCCATATTCTTGAACAAAATTGACTTGTCTGAGATGAACTATTTTCTGTTGAGCCAAGCCAAAAAAAAAAGATAAATGTTTCTTCAATTTATTCTTAGGAGACATTATTTTAAAATGATTCTGTGAAAAAGATCTGGATTTGGATGGGTTTGAGACAAGAGAAGCCTGCTGTTCATTAGTTACTCTATGCAAGCTGGTAGTTCTATTAAATATGGCTTTTGCTAATAGGTGGGTATGATTATTTTAGGTCACATGGATTGCTTTTTCATGAATTCTGGGGTTTTTGCATTGAATGAGCCTGCAGAGGTTTTCAAATCGGACTGGAAGCTTTTCCCAAACAGTTTTCTTCTCAGCCAGAGAAAATAGTGTGTTGCTATTTCAAAGTCTTACTGGCAAGGCACTTTGGTCAGTACAGCACTATTCTCCCCTCTGCTTTGAAAGAGAATTTCTCACCAGATGGGAGCATACTTGTCATTTGAATCTTTTGAGCTCCCTTTGAAATTCTGAGGCAGCTAATTTGCGAAAACCAGGGATGTGCAGCTCCTGTGCATTCAGTGAGCTATTAGAGACTCTCATTTTTGGCTGTCTCCCTGTCTGTGTCACCAGGTTATCTCTGGATGTGACTGGGGGCTACTCCTATCTTAATCATGTGAGGAAACTGCTTTTAGCTGATTAATGTATCAAAAATATCTCAATGGATTTTCTTATAATTGTTACCTTTTAGAAGATACAAGAATTAGAAAATTATGATCCATGAAACTCTGCTTCTTCTCTGACTGATTTTGAATAATCCAGTGTAGTAGAAATCACAACCAAAAACCATATTTATAATCTAGTAGTTCATGGTGTAGACTTGTTTGAGTTTGCATTATCTATGTGAAAGACTAGAGTGTGCAAAAAGCAAACATGAACTAATGGAAGTGTATATATTTTTCTCTGGATATTCTAATAAGCTACACATAAATACAATGATTATCTTCCTAGATACTGACCTGTAAACTTATGGTACCTGAGAAGGCATTAGTGATCCTGGTCAGTTTAAAGGGCTTTTTTCCATCTGTTGCACACTGAGCCTTAGAGCGTGTATAACTATGCAGCCTCTAGATTGTGAGAGGGAGGAGCTAGAATAATGGAAAATGGTGCTCTCTCATCCTAAAAGTCAGCGAGACTGGGTCCTCCCTCGTTTCCCCCTCACAGCAAACAGGATTTCTGCACTCCTACTGTCTTTATCTTGAGGTTCCCTTTCCCTGTGGTGGCCTGGACAATGAAGGAACTTGACCTAAAACTCCAGACATTCACACAGCTGATCTTTCAGCAAACCCAAGCTGTTGAAATGCAGAGGGAATGGTGTGAAAGTAAACCATCCCTCTGCAGCAACCCACCCAGATGGATTCTGGGCAAGAGCTGAGGTGTTTGATGGACTCTGAGATCCTGTAGCCCCCTGATATAAACCTCTCAGTCCACCTAGATCAAAAGAGATGATCAGAGCCCAGTCCTGACAATGCCCTCTTTGAAGGTTTCTCTCCCTTTCTTTCCAGCAAGTTTGAGTTTTTGTCTTCATCTTTTTTTCAATCAGATCCAGAGAAATGGTTTTTCTCCCCCATGGTGGGGTGGTTTTGGTGAAGCAGCACTGTTCTGTGTTAATGGAAACTGGAAAGGTGCTATTTTTCCTTAATTTACTATGAGTGATTTATCTGTCTGGACACATCACTGGCTCCTTCCAACAATGGCAGGTGACACATGCAATAAAGGGGGTCTTATGTCCTTTTACAAAGATCCAGGGATTTGTAAACTCCTCATTGTGCCAGGCCTGTGGTGAAGAGGGGATTTGTTGCTGTGCTTTGTACACACTGGCTGTCATTGCACACTCCATAACCTGCACACCCAGCTCATAGGAGCCACATTCTCCCCAATTAGAAAGGTGGTAGAGTTTTCAGGAGCTGTAGATTAATTACAAAACAACACTTAATACAATAAATCTAACATGAGCCAAGGAATAAATAACGTCTTTGGGCTGCCTGCTCAGTGCTCCTGTGCTGCTTCAAGTGCACTTGTAGCAGTTATTAATAATAATCATCATAGCACAGCTGTCAGTGGCTACAGAAATGTCTGCAACCTGGAACTTCTCATCCTTGTGACAAGGTGTTGAATTTAATTAGAGAAGCTTTGGTTTTGTTAGTATTTCTCCGTTGTGGAAATGGTAAAGGAATGAAAAACAGTGTGAATCCATATGGGATGGCAATCAGGAACTCTTCTCCTCTGAGCATTGCAGTGGCTTTATTTTGAGCACGTGAAACAGGTAGGGACTGACAACCTTGTGCCCTGTGTTGATCCAGATCCAGTCTGGACTTCAAGCTGGCTGTTGTAAGCAGCAGCAAGACCAAAATTCCCCAAAAATGTCTCTTAGCAATCCCAGACTTTGTATTTGGTGGAAAACGGGGGAGGAGGGCTGGTGTTTGCTCACACATAGGTTTTTGCAGTGGTTTTCCCCCACTGGGCACACCTGAGGCTTGAGCAGAGCAATCTGCAGCCCCCCAGACAGACAGACAGACAGACAGAGCTCTTCAGGCCAGGCTCCAACACCAACCCAGCAGCAGCACCTTTCCTGAGCATCTTCAAACAGCCCCTTCACATGGGGGGCCTTCAGTAGGAGAAAAACAATAAAATGCCTTTAAAAAATGTTTGTTCAGTTTCAGCTGGGAGGAAGGTGGAAAAGATGAGAGGGGTTGAAATATTA
>NW_005054389.1:2725224-2740678 GCF_000277835.1 Geospiza fortis
TGAAGAGACTGGAGCCCTGAGGGCAATCCTCTAAAAATACACTAGAACAGCCCTGTCAGTAATAGTATTCTCAAGGCATGCAAGTCCTGCACTCTTAATTGAAAAGTGCCAGAGGTAAGGTGCTCACCTTGAAACTCATTATCTATTAAAATAATTTCTTTCATTTTCTACTGCTAAGGACTTGTTTTAAACTGAAGTAAGAGTTGGAGTCTGAAATGCCATTTTTGTGTTGTTCTGAGGGGCAGCTCTTTCAAAGGGAATGGTAGAGTACAGCTGATGGAGCCTCGTTTCTTTAGGGTATATATTTATGGTTTACCAATTATTTAGTGCCTCTGAGTTTAATAATATTCCTCTTCTCCTCCCAAAATATGAGAGATTTAATCATAACTCTAGTTTGAAGTATCTGTGTGTGTGTATATATGTATATATCATTTCATGTATCTTTGGGCACTACTGTGGTTTGGGGGCTGCTTTAGGGACCTTGTGCTGAAGTGGCTGAGGTCTAACTAAACAAAAAAAAGCAGAAAAAGAGAGAACTATAACTTCTCAGAACATACTGAGAACAGAAGCATAAAAAATTCAGTGACATATAAAATTAAATGCAGAATCTTATATACACACGAAGCATATTGAATATAATTATTTGTTACTACATTTCCCCCTGATTATTATGAAATAAGAGAAGATTTTATACTAGGATTAGGAGTCTGATATTCTCTTTTTAAAGTTCAGAGCAAATAGCTGAAAAACTAGAAAAAGGACAACCCAGGAGAAATGACTCCCAGGACAGAGATGAGGTCTTCTCTGTCAGCTGAAGGCTGAAGCCCAGGGGATGTGGTGATTATTGGGTAATTCATATCAATCTGTTGCAGAGCAGCAGAGAAAGAGAAATTGAAGACTGGAGGAGTAGTAGGGTGCTACAGCTTTAAGGCCTACTTTACTTATCTCTGGGCTCACATTGAATCCAGAGTTCAGTTCAGCAGCTTGCAAAATCAATCTCTGTTCTGATTCCCCTTCAGATCCTTTGGCATGTCTTCATCAACCCTGTGATTTGGGAATAAGGCAGCCATGTGTGTCTGAAGGAAACAGCTCATAGCAGAGTGTTGCTCTGATTTCTTCTGGGCTCTGTGTGCCCAGATATCTCAGTTATCCCACAAAGCAGGAGCTGGGTGAGCGGGGAGCTTGGGTGACCCTTCTGCAGCTGGGAAAGGCAGCACTCATCTGACTGCTGCTGTTGAGACTGGCAAAGTAACTGGCTTGCTCAAACTGGTAAATGCTCCATGCTTCCTGAGCTGTACAGCAGCATCAGGAATCAGTCTGGTCCTTTTTTGGTTTCGCTTCAGCCTTGCCAGAAGGCAGGAAGGTAACTGCCCCCCCAGAAGCCATGGATGCTGAGGCAGGATGCTCCCTCCTTGGCAGGGGACCAAAACCTGGCAGCATCCAGCCATGAGCTCAGCAAGGATGAGGCTGGGGCAGGCCACTGAGCATCTTTGGTGGTTTGGTACCACCTCTTCTGCAGAGAGACAAACAGCAATGCTTGACACTTGAAGCTTGCTCCTCCCTCTAGTTTTTCCCATGTTTCCCTTCAAAATTAAGTATCAAATCCAAAGTTTGTTTTGTTGTTGGTTATTTCTCTTTTTCTTCCTTTCCTTGGTGGTATTGAGCAGCGTTGCAGTGTCTGACTGTGTGAAACAAGTGAACAAAAAAGAATCCTGATTCATTCTGGGAGGAAGGGAGATGGCAGCTGCTTGATTTCACCAGTGGGAGCTTCTCTCCAGACTTCATTAATCCTTAATCCTGTCAGCCTGGGACAGAAGGAATCACACAGCTCTTTTAGCAGTACAAAAGTAGTGTAATCCATGCTCTGAATACCAGGTGTTGGGCTGAGGAAAGGGGTTCATTGCTGGTCCAGAACACAGTAAATTCCACAACAGGTTCTGTCGTCTAAGCAGTCCCTGTGTCATGTCCTCACTGTGTCAGAACTCCCAGGAACAAAGCCTCTCCCTGGCACTGAACTCTACAGGTCTAGGACCAAGACATTTCTGGAATTCTAAGGTTCATTTCTCCCCAAGTCACTACACATTTTCATTGTCTTTTTGACCTGCTCATGACAGGAGGAAGGTATTCTTTAAGGCCACTTTCATGAGCAACTTCAAGCTATGCTCACTAGGAGCTACCATTAAAGTCTGTGTTCTGTGACTGCTTTATACTTCAAAATCAGTCCTTAGTGTGTCATTTGAGATCTGTTTTTATGCAAAAATTTCCAATATACTTGAAAGCCTCGGAACGACCTGATTTTGAGGGATGTAGCATTGCTTAAAGTAAGCACTAAAAAAAGTTTCAGGCACTTTCTTTGTGACTCTTTAGCTTCCATTCACACCAAAATATACTCTGTGTAGTTTATGTAGTTTTTCTGAAAAACAAGAGAATCTAATTTACTTAAATATTTAAATAAGCTTCTGCATGTTTACTTCCAAGGGCTGAAAGGTAAATAACTCAGCACTTTCTAGAGCAGTGCCTGTTTGGCAAAGAGTGGCTCATATGTGAGGGGTGGGCCAGTGGTCAGATGTATAACAGGATTAAACCCTGGATAATGGATATATCTGTGTGGCTGGGGACAGACATGCACATTTTTTACCTGTGCTCAAAGCTGACTGAGTCCTGCTGCGGAGTCTTGGTGCTGCTCTTCAGCAGAAGGAAATGCAATTCCATCCTGTTGGGAAAAACACCTCAAGAACCCTTGGCTTGATATGGTAAGTCATTGCTATGGATGTATATAAAAAGTCATCCAAATTAATATTAAATTAATATTAAATTTCCATTTTTCCTTTTATTTTTTGGTTGGTTTGTTGGGTTTTGTGGTTATTTTTTCACTCTACTTTGAAAATCTTAATCAAGACATTGCCATTTTACATTTAGAATTAGAACCATGACTTTGAAAATTAGAATCATGACTTTCTTCCCTTGCTAAAGAGAAATGTTAAAAGATTTGACCAGAGGTACTTACAGAAAACCTCACGTGTTTTTAGTGGAATAATAGGAATGTGACTCTATCATAATTTTCAAATTAAGTAGTTCATCTTGGGGCAAACAGTGTGAGAAGGAAAGCATCAAGGAACTGGCATAGTGAAAATTTATCAATGCTTGTCTTCTGTGATGAAGAGCAAACATTCCTTTAGCCCTACACATTTCTAATTGCTCATCCCAGCTTCTGGGAGCTGGTGGTCTGGGGGGCATCCCATTTGCAGCCTGGTGATAAGCAGCTGTTTCCTTGGCAAATTCATTTCTGAAAGTGAGATAATCCCATTTGAATGGAGATGCAGACACACACTCATTCAGCCAAGAGAGGAGAAAAGGGGGGAAAAGAGAGATTTTCTTCTGTGTCTTCCTTTGTGCTCTGCCATGATTCAAGGACAGATAAAAATCTTGGCCTTGTTTCTCTCCTTCTTGTTTGTGGCCCTTGATAGCTTTGTAAGTCTGTTATTTTGCTGGAAATCACAGACTCACTTCATTCTCCTTGGTGTAATTCTTGCATCTGTAAAGCTGAGACTGTGCCAACACACAGGCTTTTCATTCTGATTCAGCAAGGAATATAGGCAAGTGTTTAATTTAAAGCATATTTTAAGCCCACCTGTATTCAGCAGAGCTCTCAACCTATTTTTCTTGAGGAGTTGCAGTGCCCAAGAGTGGGAAAACTCCTCATAGTATTGGGAATGTGTGTGCATGTGAGTGCTGCACACATCCAGGGGCCCATCTCTGACTTATCAGATGCCACAGCTGTTCAGTGATTTCACAATAATTTTTTTTAATGTTTTTCATCTTCATTTTAGAAGGAAAAAAAGCTTTTGTATTTTATTATATCTTTCCTCCTACCCCTTCCTTATTTTTACATTTTCTCAAGCGAGAACTTGGGTGACCCTTTCTCTGGGGTCACCTACAAGCAGATTTCTCCTACAAGCTGCCTGAGCAGTTTGGTGTGCAAGCCAGGCTGCTCTTTCACCAGCTTCCCCCAGGCTCTGACCCCTCAGCATTCCCTGGGTTGTTGTGGTTTCTCCTCTCTGCTCTCCCCTCAGAGCTGTGCATGGACATAAACCAAGGTGAGTGAGTGAGCCTGAGCCTTGCTCAGCATGAACTTGGGAATATCCAGTGAGGAACAGACATGGACATAGTGCTAAACAGTGGGCCAGAGGCAGTGAGGCTCTTGAAAGGTAGACAGAAGAAATTACTTTGGTTTTTGGGGTTTTTTTTAATGACAAAGGGCCCAGAATATTGTTGGCATACAAGAGATAGCAGGAGGATGGGATGGCAGCTGGCCAGGCTCAGCTGCTTTACATCAGGAACAGAAGGAGCACAGGGCTGAGGAGCACTCACAGAATATTGAGGCTCCCCTCTGGGGAATGCACATCCTGGTAAAGAAAAGTGTTCAAAAATATTTATGGCTAAGAGCTGGTTTACTGTAGCTTAGGCTGGATGTCAGGAAAAGGTTCTTTCCCCAGGAGGTGGGCAGGCACTGGATCAGGGTCCCCAGGGAACTGATCACAGCACCAAGGCTGACAGAGCCCAAGGAGGGTGTTGACAATGCCCTCAGGCACAGGGTGTGATCCTTGGGGTGTCCTGTGCAGGGCTGGGAATTGGACTTAGATGAACCTTGTGGTGCTCCTTCCAACTCAGGATATGCCCTGATTCTTGATGAAAGGGACAATAACCAAACATGATCCATCTGAGCCAGGTTCTGCCTCATCACCTTCACAGATTTGCCCCTCCAGAGACCCATTTTTAGCAGGGAATAGTCTTGGTCATTGTGAGGGCACTGTGCTTATACTTACCTGACTGTGCTGGGAGCCTTTTCAGAGCCTTTGTGCCTGTCATTCCTGTGAGTCTTATCTCCCTGATTTTAACGTTAAAAGCTCTCTTCTGTCATAGACACATTTTTTTAGATTAGGGAAAATAACATTTCACCCTCCCTGTAGCATGTACAATATATTTACCATTAGATAACACCATCCCTAAGGCAGGATTCACCCAAGCCTGTGTCTGTACAATTATATCCCAGCCTTCCTAGAACATGTCTCTGCTGTGAAAAATAAGCTACTTCAGTAACATGAACCCATGCCAGAAGCAGTGAGTGTCTTTACAGTAGAAAAATACATTTGTGCTGCCTGCTGAGATGAGGAACTCGCTGCCTGAGAAAGAGTAACATTTCCAGATTTACAAATATGCAAAGTTTTTGTATTGGTGAAGTATTTATTAGCTGTAATTGATAAATCCTCTGGCTGGGGACTGAGTGGGTCAGACTTCATGGGAGAAGGATAGGTCTCTCCCAGCTGTGTCTTCCACCAGTTCAAGGTTTCACATGGATGCTTTTGTAGCTGTGCAGCAGTGGCAGCCCAAAGGTTAAACGGCTGCTTTTCAGCTTCTGACAGCAGCCATAGGGGATTAGGTTTTCTCAGTGGCTTTCTAGGTACTCATGTATCACAGAGCTCCCTTGCTATGATTTCTTCCTTTCCCTGTAATCTTTCCAAGGAAGCAAGTGACCTCTTCTCAGCAAGGTTGTGCAGATGATGATATTTCCCCTGTAGCAAGCCACAAAACTTTTCTGTTCTGTTCTTAGAAGGTTATTGTTGGGGGGGTTGGAAATATCCAGGTGCCATCTCATGAGAGAGAAAGGTGGCAACCCACTGATCTATGATAGAATCTCTGTTGCTCTCCACATTCTCCTTTCCCTTTGATTCATTTGGCTGATCCTTTCTTCCCAGCAGTATTTCTGTGTTTACTGCCTGAATTCCCTTCTGGAAATACCCAAGGTTCTTCGTGTTTAATAAGAAGGATTGGGCAGTTTATATGTGCGTGAGAAGGAGCATGGCAAAGGGCAGTGAATAAAGTATGTGCCTTGAGCCAGCAGCTGGTGTGACCCTGCTGGGTGGTCCAGCTGCACTCCATTTGTTACCCTCCTGTGGAAATTTCAGCAGATTTAACACTTATTAGGTCATAGTTGTGCTTCTTGCAGGGCACTTCTCTTCACCTGTCGGGGGTGGTATTGAAGTGGAATACTCTAGATCAAATCCAGCCAGTTTACAAGAGATTTTTCTTATGTTGAAGTGGAATAATCTAGATCAAATCCAGCCAGTTTACAAGAGATTTTTCTTATGTTCAGCCCATCCTTTTTCTCAGATCATTATCAATCTGGCAATGGTGCTGTCTATGATACTAAAGGAGATTCTGCAAGAGAATTGTGCTTCCTTGCCAGATATGTGTGCAAGTCAGAACAGAGGGCAGAACTGGGCTGGAATTAAGTTTATGGACTTAGGCTTCAGTCTGAGAAAAGTCTTTGAGGCCCTAGGCTGAATGGTTCCTAAGGGGATGGAAGAATTAAGGTTTAAAATTCAGAGGCTGGGGGGAAGAGGATTGCAGCCTGGGAGCTTACCTTGGAGGGGGCTGGGAATGCAGGGGGTTCCTTGGCTGGGATGTGCAGATTGACAGCTTGTATTTGACAGTTAGGTTTGCCTTAATTTGTTTGGCACGGCCTGGGATTGCCCCAGATTCTGAAAGCTGGAAATCCTTTGAGAAAATGTGTATTTCTTGGGAAAAAACATATTTGTCATGACTAGCATATATCACAGAAATTTGCTGGTTTTGAGGAGCTTCTGACAAAACACATCGAGGAATTGCTGGAAATGGACCTGGTTTGCTGCCATTAAAACTGGAGTGTGGCTCTGCAGCAGGGAATTGTGGAGCCTTGGAGCACCAGCTGCTCTGCAGGTGGCTCCTGCTATAAACTGGTGAGGAAGATGTTTGTCACAGGGCTGTGGCTTGGCATCCAGGGACTGAGAGGTGACATCTGGGTGCTGTTCCTGTTGATTTGGGTGCTGCAAGCAGAGTGCGAACCAGAGGGGAGCTGTGATACCAAGCTGCAGGAGGGGTGAGGGGAAGGCAGATTCCTGCCCAAAACCCAGATGGGTGTGACCCACCCAGAAGTCCCCAAGGCTGGATGGTGACTTAGGGACACAAGTGGGTGTTTGATGCTTCCTGGAGGAATTGCAGGGCACCTTGGCATAAAAGAAACCATAGATGAGGTCTGGGAGTACTTTCTCCTTTAAAAGAAGAGGAAATAGTGGGCATGATGATAAATCATGCCATGTCTTTCCTGATTTGAGGCAGCATTAAATCACTTAACTGGAATTATTGTCAAATATCAAAAATAGCAAGTATGACAAGTAATGGATTGAAGAATTAACAGTATATGCTGAAAAAATTCATGGAGGAAAGAACAAAATAACATCTTTCTGGGAAATAAGAGATTATTTTTCAAGGAACAATAATTTGCATGAACGGATCTTTTTTTGTAACAGCAACTTTAAAAAGAGGTCACAGACCTCAGTCTGTAGAATTTAGTAGCTCTTAGGCTGAAAGCTCCCATAATCAAGAGAATAAGAGAAAGCAGATCAGCTTTCTTGAGTTTTAATACAGAAAACTGCTGCCAGGCAAGTAAATTGATCTCAGAAAGGAAGGAACAACAGAATTTGAAAGTGCAATAAAAAATGTGATCATAAACCACAGCACAAAAACATGTGTTTAATGCATTTTTATTCCTTATTTTCCATTTAGCACGGTGATTATGCCATAGCTAACATCAGCCATTACACAAATCAGTGGCAGGCAGGCTGAAATACTGCTCCAATTACCCTGCTCACAGCAGCTCAGCCCAGCCCAGTTATAAATAACCAGCAGATCCTCCATGGCTTCCTGGATTAAGATTAAAGATGGGCAGATAATTTAAGCCCTCAACATGGGCTCCTCCACTGCAGAATGTATTTTGGAGCTGGTTGCTTGTGCCCCCCAAAAGGGAGTACACTGCTGAGAGGCTCCCATGGAATGAAGCATTAGGCTAATAGTGTTTCATGACAAGGTAATGATAGACTAAAGCAAAGCAATTCATCTCTCTCTCTCTGTGTTGCATTGTGTTAGATAGGTAGGAAATGTGCTTTTCCTTCTTCTAACCTTCCCAGGCTCCTGGGGAAACGAGGCAGTCTGTGCCTGTGTCCTGCTGTCTCCACAGAAGGGAGCTATATTCCACCAGCCAGGCTGGAGGGAAGCTCCTTCCTCAAAATTCTGGTGTGTGTAATCAGTTTCAGCTGAGATGATAACGAATACAAACACAAACATAACTCCTCCCAGCCTTCTCTGTTTCTGGAGAATCTGTGCCTGTCGGACATCCAAATGACAAGAGAAGCTAAATTATACATGGAACAGCATCCCCCAAAAGTTTTCCTGTTGTTTGAATACCTCTGGGCTTGAAAAAACTGGATTGTGAGCTGTGGAATGGGAAGGAAAGACATTCTGGGAGCAGAGTGAGGTGTGAAGGTAGGCTGCTGAGCTGTGTGCTGGGAGCCACAGAGAATGGAATTGCCCAGGAGCTGGGAATTCAGTGCAGGACAGTGCAGTGCCTGCTCTGAGCTGACCAAGTCCTCCTCAGGTTCTTGTCCTTGGCTCTCAAGTCAGCCTGGGATTTATATTCATGAGCAATTTGCTGTGAACAGGTCCTTGAAACAGCTCTTTCTTACCAGGCAGGTGAAAGAAGAGCTAAGCTATTTTCTTCCTACTCTTCAGATTTTAGTGAATACATCAGTGTTAAGAGCTCATATCCAGGATGTGAGATGTGATTTTGCTGCCCTTAACTTGACAGGACCACTGCCTGCATGTTGGATGGGCTGGGGAGTGCCCCAGCCATCAGTCTGCTGAGCTTTTTGATTTTCAGTGAACAGCAAAATATTGATTGAAGCCCAGTAAGAGTGAGAAGTAATGTGGTAGTTAACTCCTTAGTTTAGCTGCAAATTCTTGGACTTGAGCTTTATTTATCTCTTTTCTTTCTCTCCCAGATGGAACTTGCAGTCAGCAGGCAATTAATTTTCTCTTTTTTTTTTTCTTTTTGTTTTCTGTGATTCAGGGAGTATTTTACAACTTTAGCAGGGAGGTTAGATAAAACATTTTGGTTTAAATTTCAGGGAATTTAACTGGGATCTTGTTTATAGTCCCTGCAAAAGGAGAATGTTGAATGTAAATCTGCCACATTTCAGATAAATTTGCCAGTCTCTGTGCTAAGAGGTAAGAGAAGAAGATTGGAAGACAGCCATGCTGGGGTGTAAAAAGCAGTGCATTGGTGAATTTGTGAGCTTTGGTGTACACATGACCTTCTCAGGGTGTTGTGGATGCTCAGAGAGGCAGCATCTATCACACCTGCAGAACTCAGATACCTGGGACCATCCAGTTCCTGGGTTAGATGGGCTGACTCTGACCCTTGAGAGGTGTCCATTTTGTTCATTCCCATCCTGCTCTGAACTGCTTGGGTATAACTTGTTCCTGACAGTTCTAAATGCTTTATAAATACTAAAGGAGTTTGAAATGTCTACACCATTTATCAATGCGCTGATTAATGACTCCAATGTATTAAGGAAGGTAATTTGCTCAAACATCTCAGCACACATGTGCAGTGTCTGTGAATACCTTTATTCCCTGGGATAGGT
This sequence comes from Geospiza fortis, assembly GCF_000277835.1. NCBI lineage: Eukaryota > Metazoa > Chordata > Aves > Passeriformes > Thraupidae > Geospiza > Geospiza fortis. The sequence goes on from NW_005054389.1 coordinate 2,734,746, forward strand.
TTAGCTTGGATGTCAGGAAGGAATTCTTCACTGTTTGTGAGGGTGGTGAGGCTCTGGAACACATTGCCCAGAGAAGCTGCAGATGTCCCATCCCTGGGGATGTCCAAGGCCAGGCTGGATGGGATTGTGAGTAACCTGGGACAGTGGAAGTGTCCCTGCCCATGGCAGGGAGTGGAACTGGATAATATTAAAGGTCCCTTCCAAGCCAAGCCATTCTTTCTCCCTTTGCAGTGAAGTTGTGTTTGTTGATACACTGTGAAGATGTGACCAGATGAGTGTGTGTGCATCCAAAGCAGTACAGTGAGTAAAGGAAGAAGAGAAAAACATCATCATGGGAGTGGTTTTGGCTCTGGTTACTTTCAGTGAGTAAAGGAACCCCCTCAGATACAGCCCTGCCTCACGGGGGTGCGAAATGATCAATTAGAAATAATCTGCGAGAGGATGTCTGTGACAGCTCACTCCTTTCTTGTCAGCATGCCTGTCAGAATGATGGATGGGATATTTGCAGGAAGGGAAAGTCTGTTCTCCTGTGGTGGTATTTGTCATGTTTTTGCACGACAAAACCCTTCCTCTGTTTCAGGTTGCAATGCTGAGATCAACGTTAGACATCCCAGCACTTACTGGGAAAACAAAAGTACAGCATGTGGTAAATAGCTCAGGAGCAAGAGGGGGTATTGGTAACCATTACAAGGAATACATCTGTGGAGAAAGGAACCAGCACCCTCAGACAGGCTTGAGAGGTTTAGGGACCTCATGCTGCTGGAGTTCCTGAAAAAGGCAGCGATGGACAGCTCCACAGTTGCACACACAATTGGGTGTGTTGGGGTGTGTTTAGACACACAGATTTACTTGATTGTCAGCTGTGGAAGTGTCACACACACAGATCATTCAACCAAGGCTCCAATACATTGTCTTGTGTTGAAATAATTTGCTGTAAAGAGTAAATAACTTCTCTACTTAAGGCATAAGAGTAACAGCCCTCTGAATGAGATCAGACAGTCCTTTTCTGGGCTGCAGCTGGTTTGGTAGTAAAAATAATGCTGTGAAGCAGCTATTTACTTTTGTTCCAAATGTGGCTTTAAAATGGAAGGGGACTTGTTTCAAAAACAATGACAATAGGGTTTTTTTTTTTCCTTAAATGCAGCCCTGAACCTTTTATTTTGTGGTAGGATGAAGCAGAGTCCAATCTAAAAACATGCTAATCACCTGAAAGTCCCAATGATTGCTGAAAAGTCTGAGCCAACAAGCAAACTCAGTACTCTTGTACTCTTGGCAAGCTGAGAATTAACTCTGGTTCTGTGGAGAGAAAAGACCACAGCTGCTTCCTTCAAGGAGTGAAACTTTTCCCCTTGCAGCTCCCAGGCAGAGCAGAGAGAGGCACCTGAGCTGGGAGAGGCCACAGTAGCCACAGTAAAAGGCAGGGACAGAAGGAGCAGTCAGGTCTTGCTGAGAGCTCTCTAAGCAGCTTGAAATTTTGGCTGCTTCTAGGAAAGGCTTGGTACCACCTCTGGGTTAACATAGCTGGGCAATAATTCCTGTGGTGGGAAGGCTCAGGTGCCAGAGGGCTCTTTGGAGGGAGTGGATGAATGACCTTGAACAAAGGCAGGCAAGCTGAATTCCCTCTCTTCCAGCTCCCACCTTGCATTAATCTCCCCTGACAGTGCAGTTAACTGAGGGAATTCTCTCTAGTCCCTGAAAACAGCACCAAAGACAGTTACCACGGTGGAAAGTGCAGAGATTTAAGCCAAAGGGAGACTGAGAGAGCTTTGCAAAGCACTTTTTTTATTCTTTAAATTTTGTAGGGTTGAGGAGGTGTTGAAAGTTAAGAAATCTCTCAGTTTCTTTTCTGCCAGGGTTGTAAAATCACATAAAGCAGACCAAATTGATGAAGTTTTCCATTACAAAAATGAAGATATGCCATGTACAAAGAATCTAGCTTCCTTTTAGAGCAGCAGCAAGTTAAAGAGGCTGGATAAAAATTGCTTTTTGCTTATCTATATTGTGGACTTCTTAGTAGCTCCATCCTAAGCACTGTCACCCACTCCTAATGGCCACAAATGCTGTTGCAGATGGCTCTGGACCAGATGTAGAAACCATTTGAAAATAAGTCATCTTTCTGACAGAGGTCATCATTTCCTTGAATCAGCTCAGACTGTTGCATCTTTTAATTTCAGGGAACAGAGTAAGGTGGGATCTGTACCCATTTGAGGGAATGTTTTGAAAGTCAAAAAGCAGACAGAGGAGCCACAGACTGTGCCCGCCTCTGCTTGGGTGAGCAGAGCCTGCTGTCACCAGCATTTCTGACCTGAATGTAAATTCAAGATTCAGTTCCTGTGAACATTCTCTACTTGAGCTTATTATTCACTGTTCATTTGCCTGACTCCTGCCAACAGTCACATTCTCTGGTGTGTTTAGCTGGAGACAACATGCATTGGGTGTAAATCCTGCTGATGTGAATTCACTAAGGGGTTCAAGTGACTGTTTCTGTTCATTTGTGGCATTCCCTCAGTTCTGTTTGTTGCCATGCAGTCAGTTCTCAGCCATTGTTCCCTGGAGATACACACCAAGGCTAAAAACATTGTCAGTTGTGATGCAAAGAAAGAATAGGAGCAAGTTCCTATCATAAGTCAAAGCCCTCATTGCTCAGCTGGAGACTGGTAGGTTTTTAAGTCTTGGCTTTCCCAGCTCCTTGTTTTATCTGAGCTGCAAGGCCTTTGTTTATTCTATATGCATGCCATGAGACCTTTTGCTCCTTTCACCCCTTTTTGGCATTTTCTGCTCAGAAGTCTGATGCTGTCCTTCAGTTTGTGTTTTTCCTCCCTCAGAATAAACCAGTAAGAGAAGTGGGGTTCTTCCAATGCCTGTGTGCCAATATCAGACAAACTGTTTCCTTCCAGTTGTACCTGGCAGGTTGTAAGCAGTTACCAAGAGCTTGTAAAATGGGCACCTAAGTGCCTTTTAAAGTTACTAGCACCATTACCTTATTAGTTTTATTTCTTATACACTTGGGTTTGGACTTGGAAGTCTGTTCTCTTGTCTTGTTTTCCATACCAGAAACCAAATGTTCTCATCCCTCTGCCCTGACGCTGTGAGTAGAGAAGCTGTGTTTTTGTTCCATGGTTGAGTTGTTTGGCAGGTTCCCTAGTGCTCTAATGAATCAGAGTCATTGCAAGGTTGTTTCTCTTCGGTATTTCTGGACCTTGAGAGAGTGAAGCCACCTGGTTTAGATGTTTTTTTAGCCTGTGTCTCAGCTGACACTTTTCTCTCCAATCCAGGGAACAGACAGTTCTGCCATTGCCTGAACTTTCCATCTCTCGCTTCTGACAGCAGCAGCACTGTGGGTCAGTTCTCCTGGGATACCACATTTCCACAGCACTGATTTCCTGCTGGTCACTGGAAGTTCTTTAACCAGAGAAGGGCTGGAGACTTTTTTTTTTTTTTTAAATCTGTTCACATCCACTGAAGTTGTCCCAGATCAAAAGATAGTCCAGCAACAGAGGAGTTTGATGCTGATTATCACAGGGAATTGGTGTGGGGATGGGAGTTGATCAGGCAATAGCACTGCAGTGGAAATTCTGATGAGAATGTGGTGCCACTGGAAAATGCCAGCCCAGTCAGTAAAATATGGGATGGCAAATGTTTGACTTCATGAATACACTTCCCCACTTGGAACAAGTGCTTTTCATTCTGGAGCTGCTCCTCTACACAGTGATTAATGTGTTGTCATTATCTGCAACTTTTTAGAATGAATTGAAGGAAATTCAGGCTGACACCAAGCTGTCAAAAGCCAACTGTAAGGAGGTCTGGGGCCTGTTCTGCTTGTATTGCTGCTTTCCCTGTGCAAGACACAGATCCCTAAACTGTTCTTTTCCAGCTTACATGCTGAGATGGGATCAAGTGGTTGTACCCTTCCAGAAGGACAGACATGCCATGGATAAGTCAAGAAAATTAGATCAGAGCCTGACTGCATTTTTGATAGTTATTCTGAAATAAACCCATTCATGCTTTTGCCATTTAATCTGCAACTAGAAAGAGAATTTGAAGAACAACTGTCTGTAATCATGCTTTTAATTGTGAATAGTGCATTCTGTGTTAAGGCATGGGGTTAGGAAGTGTGGCTCTTCTCAGGGAATTCCTCTGTTAAACAGGCTCAGGATGAGCAAGGAGCAGCAAACTCAATTCTCCTCCAAGGGCAGCAGCAGCTGTGGCCATCTGCAGGGTAATCACTGCACTACAGAGGTGGGCTGATTCTGAAGCTGCTTCAGTGAGCTGCAGGAGCTTTATTTCCACAGAATCCATTCCCAGGAGGTTCCTCTGGATCTCAGGTGCTGTGGTGTCACTCCAAAGCAATGAGCATTGTGAAGAGGCTCAGCAGGATCTGCTGCTGCCTGGAGAGAGCAGGTGTGGGGCAGAGGACCTGTGGTGGTCCCCACATCAGAGCCTGCCCAGCACCCTGGAGTGCGTGCAGAACTGGCTGTAGCCCATGTGAGCAGACAGGGCAAACCCAAGAGCTCCTTGTCTGCCAGCACAGGTACCTGATTCTTGAAACCTCTTACAGCTCTGGGGTTTGATTCCCCTGTTGATGTAACCAGAGTTTGAGTTGGGTGCCCACCTGTGCTTAGATCTCTGTGTGCCTGGCCCTCCTTCCCCACTGAATTCCTTTGTGAGCACTGCTTCATCAGAGCACACTCTGTGGTTTCACCCAGCTGACTTTGAGTACCTTCCAGATTTTTCACAGCTTTAAGATCCATTCTTTTGTTTTGGAAAGATCTGTGGATGTATTCTGTTCTACCAGGAAGCTCAGACTTCAGGGTTTTCTCATTTGCAAGCAGTATCAACATGTCACCATTACATACACAGGTTGTTTCAAGCCTTTCCTGCAATTTTTTTTAAGATGGCAGTGCAAGGGCAAAGCAGGGATCTGGAGGAGACTCCACAGTTTGCTGGGGCCAGAGGTGCAGGCACACCTGTGAGTCAGGAGTGCTGTCTCTGCTGCAGCAGGCACGGCACACCAACTCTTGCCTGCCAAAACCAGCACAGGGGAGTGGTGTTTAATAACATCCAAAGAGTGGCAATGAAAACCTGCCTTCTGCCCTGTGCTCAGTAAACTGAACAAAGCCTGAGCAACTGTGCTTTTGGGAGAGAAAATGGAATCAATAACTCGATGAGGGCTGCCAAGTAATGCTGTTGTCTGCAGTGTCTTTAATGGCTTTGGTCAATAAACTGCAATTATTTTACAAATATGTGCTGTGTTCTCTTCTAAATCTATCTCTCAGCTTCCTATAATGAATTTTTTAAAATGAGAAATATCCTAACTGCTCACATTGTCTAAAATCTCTGCTTAAAATCAATGGATGTACAACAAAAAGCCTGGGCTTGCTTATCCAAAGCACATACATACAAAGTGCCATGTCTTCCAGAGTACATTTTCTCCTTTTTTTTAAAGGAAAGTGCATAATATATCATAATTTATCAATTTTCAGAGACACTTTAGAAATATATATATTCTTTCTGTATCTGTTTTCTTTAGAGGCTGGAATTTGTCTATGTATCACAATATCTTTTGCTTCACAAAATTGAAAAGAAGAAAGTTATCTCCAAACACTTCTACTATATGAATTTCTCTGTCTAAATAATTCTTATTTTTGCTGTGCGGCAAATCTATATCTCTCTTTGTTTCAGAGTCATAACAATATAAAGATTCTTTTTACTTTACCTAGCATTTAGTTGTTTAAGGGGAATTTATTTTTCCCTTTAAATAGCAAAAAGAAGCAATGGGGAGGTAGAAGACACAGTTTATTAAAAACAGAAACAGCTCAGCATAGGAGGTGGGGTTTTGCTGTCTAGTCTTCAAAGCATATCACGATGGTAGCTTTCAAATATTTAAGGTGTGCTACTTACTCAATGTGCAGGTGTCCATAAAAAAAAACAAA
>NW_005054389.1:2740693-2812811 GCF_000277835.1 Geospiza fortis
GAGCAAGAGCAAAGAAAAGCAAAAGATTATTGACAACAATAATTGACACTTATTATTTGATAATAAGAACATTTTCAAAGATGCAGAAAGGTGCTAGGGGTTGTTTCAAACTTCCTGGGCATCCAGCTCCTCTGTAGATTGGAATATTTCTCCTGTTTTATCTACCATTAGTTAAGTAAATAGTGAACACAAGTCTCTAGACTTACTGAAAGAAAATTTTCTGATAAAAGTCATTGAAATATTTTTGCATTAGTTCTGCACAATTTTTTAATGTCCTAAAGCATATTTCAGTGGGAGTAAGAACTTTTTGAATATTCTTGACATTTAATCTTTGAAGAACCACTAAAATCTGGTCTCATTTGCCCAAATGGGCTAATCAGGTTAAAGTGGGAGGGGGAAGAAAATAGAGAGCCACTGCAATAGGCAGCAGCATTGAAATTCTATTGGAAAAGGAGGAGTGTTGGCCCCCTGGGGCACCCAGCATCCCCCAGCCAGCTCCTTCAAGTAGGAATTGGCATCTCTGTGTCCTCCTTGGGGCTCTGGCATTTGGGTTAACTCACTGAGGAGAAGGTGCTGACAGCCATGCAGGGACTCAGGGCTTCACCTAAGAGGAGGAGGATGTTGTCACTTCTGAACAAAATGTCTCTCCCCAGCAGTCCCTGCTCCAGCAAACATCTCCCAGCACATCAGCTGCAGCACACTCACCTTTCTGCTTTAATAGCCTGGTAATGCCACTCTAAATTAACAGTGTTCCTTCCAGGTAACCTCTGTGTGTCACACTCTGCTCAGACTGTTGCAAGAGCAGGAAATGTAAAGATCTGCTAAGGTAAATAAGAATGAATTTGAGATTAGCTACTGTGCATTTTGTATCCATTGTATGTTTTTACATAACATGGAAAAGTAACTTGATACCACTTGATACATCAGGCTTTATTCTGTTTGCAAAAGCAGTCTCCAAAATGCTGTGTGGAATATTTTTAGCACAGACCTTTTGCATTTTTGCTGGGGAAGAGAAAAAAAGGATCTACCTACTTTACACCTCGGAGGGTATGAAATTTGAGCAATGATGCTGGAGGTCTGAGTGCATGTCTGCCTCTCATGTGCTCACTCTGGCTTTTCCCTATTCAGTTTCTCTCCCAACATCTGCCAATAGTGCTGTCAGTTCTGTAGCTCTGTATCACTACAGAAACCCTTTCCCAGAGCTCAGAGCTCAGTGGCAGGAGGGGTGGGAGCACCTCCAGGCACCATTTCACTTGGCAGTGGCATGGGAATATTGTATTTGCTGGGAATGCCCCAATGAAGGCAACAGTGATGCATCTGACTCCATGTTCTCAGAAGGCTAATTTATTATTTTATTATACTCTACTATATTAAAGAATACTATACTATAGTAAAGAATACAGAAAAGATACTTACTGAATGCTAAAAAGATAATAATGAAAATTTGTGACTCTCTCCAGAATCTTGACACAGCTTGGCCATAATTGGCCAATGAGTGAAAACAACTCACATGAAACCAAAAAAATGAACCAATCACCTCTGGGTAAACAATCTCCAAACAAATTCCACATGAGCACAACACAGGAGAAGCAAATGAGATAAGAATTGTTTTCCGTTTCTCTGAGGCTTCTCAGCTTCCAAGGAGAAAAATCCTGGGCGAAGGGATTTTGTCAGAGAATGTGAATGCCACATGGGAATGTATTCCTGGGACTGCACTTCTGGAATTAGGAAACACAGGATGTACAGAAAGACATTTTCAGGTTATTTCTTGGAGAATATTAGTGTGTTCAACGTGAAAATGCAGCACCAAATTGCATCTTGAGATAGTAAAAGGGGGAGATTGACTGTCCAGAGGCATAAGGACAAAAAGGACCCCAGATCAAATCATGCCCATTTCCAGAGTGCATTTTGTGTTTATGAATCAGTAGGATACAGGCACTGCCATTTTAAAACAACAGCTTAGAGGGTCTTTTCCTTATACCCTGTTAATCATGTGTTCAACTTTGTATTGGCCACCTGAGAGACAGAATTAAAGGAGTTCTTTCAAATGGAAAGTAATTTTCATCACTTTTAGCACCTGTTTAATAGCCTCTTCGTGGATTTCCTCTGAGACAATTTAAAGTATAGTTCCATAGGTCCTAGAGGTGTACTAGGACTGTGCTCCAAGAAAAGGAAGGGCTGGATATTGCTGTTCTCTTTGTGGTCAGTGGGAATTTTGTTAAAGCTGAGGCTTTCCTGGAACGAATCAAGACTATTGAATTTTTGCTGCAGTTTTTAAAGAAGTTGGTAAGATTTTGTAGTTGTTTCAGGGTGTTCAAAGGGTTCAGTGACTGTAGTAATGGATTGCAAACTTTGCAAGGCAGCAAATTGATTCACAGAAGAGGGTGGGAGAGCTCTGGGCCCAGTGACTGCACTTCCTAGAGGCCAGGCTGAACTTCAGCATTTAGGAATTTTCATTATTCATTCGTTCTTGTAGACCTAGTCTCTCTAAAATACAGTGGGATAATATTCTTGCCTTTCCAAAAGCTGGATAGAGAGGAAATGATGCTTTCCCATGTGCCAGCACTGACAGTGAATGGAGAAGGCTTGAAAATGGCAAGAAGAGGCGCATCAGAATAGGCTGAACCCTTTTGAAAACAACAATCCTGTCTGACTGCTTTCAAAACCAGAGGAAACTTTCTCAAGGTTTTCTGGCAAGATCTGCAGATGCCCTCAGCATTCACTGGGTACCAATAAAGGACTAAAGGGGGACTTATGGCTCCCTGCTTTGAGCCTGACTTTGTGGTGGCCTTGGCAGAGACTAGAACAGCTGGAGTGCAGTCCATTAGGTACAGGCCACCAGAGGCCAGCTGGGACCTGTGGCATTCACATCCCCTGAAAAAACCCCTTCTCCCAGGGTTCTTCTCTTGGGAAGCTGAGAAGCCTCAGAGAAAAGGAAAACAATTCTTATCTCATTTGCTTCTCCTGTGTTTTGCTCATGTGGAATGTGTTTGGAGATTGTTTACCCACAGGTGAATTGTTTCATTGGATTCTGTTGTGAGTTGTTTTGACTCATTGGCCAATCAGGGCCAAGCTGTGTCAGGATTCTCTCCAGAGTCATGAGTTTTCATTATTATCTTTTTAGCGTTCAGTAAGTATCCTTTCTCTATTCTTTAGTATAGTATAGTATTCTTTAATATAAACCTTCTGAGAACATGGAGTTAGATTCATTACTCCTGCCTTCATTGGGACATTTCCCTGCAAATACAGTAAGGACCTGCTGTGGCCATACCTGAATGTGCTCAATGGCTCAATGTACAACCTCTTTCATAAAGCAAGAAATCTTTTCACATGGAAAGGAATAATGCTGCCTCTTCTTTACCAGTAAGCATTTTATGTGTGTATATACCCACAGGAGTGTTATTTGAGATGCCCTTTCTCTGTGTGCCACCAGTCACTCTCTCTGGTCCTTCTTTATTCCCCTCAGTAACTCCCCTGGAATTATGGTGCCTGTTCCTCCTGATGATCCTGGGGCACAAAAAAAGGAGCCAATCCAAATGCCATGGCTTTTTCATCATAACAGAAACATGGAGAGGAAAACCAAAAATCAATGTTGTCAAGTGAGCAGAATTGACAGGGAGAGCAGAGTTAGCATCAGGCTGCTTGGAGAAGTTTCCAGCAATAGGAAGGTGCTTGTATCCCACAGAACAGCCTCAATAAGGTGACTTAAAAACTTGCTAATGAGTCTGGCAGCCCGTAAGGCAGAGGCAGTGTGTTGAATTCACATTTGTGTCAGTTTCATCATGCTTTACAAGCCCTGGGAGGCGTTTTAAAGGGAAGCTAATGTTTTGGCTCTGTGCACTATTTGCAGCGGAGGAATAATCAGAACAGAGAAGTATGACTTGCCTTAGTGTCTGTGTTTTGCAAAGACTGCAAGCCCTAATCTTCTTAGTAACTGTGTTTATATGCTATTTTTGTGCTGTGCAAAGAGCACAGTTTTCAGGAGCTGTCCTTTTGAACAGAACAGGATGGCAATAACTCCCCCCTGGCTTGTGAGCAGGGCTCTGCAAGGAGGGGAGAGGGGTGGGCTACCAGGAGTAGCACTCCAGTGCAAGTTTTGTGATGCTGCTTTCACAAATTTCTGCTGGGAATTCTTTGGTGTAATTGCAAGAGTTTTGTCATAGAAAAATAGGCCATATGCTGCCTTGCTGTCTGCCTGCATGAATAAAAAAATGACAGCATTAACAGCAAGAAAAGGGTGGAGACTTGATGTTCTAGAAAACATTGCTGGTTTATTCAGAGGAGAGAAGGTGAGTGAAATTAAGCAAAAGCTTTCTGCCTCACCAGTTTTCTTCTTTTAAGTAAAAATTTATAGACTGCTGACAATTGTTATGCAAAACCAGAATCAATAGCTCATACTAGGGCTGAAATTTCTGAAGATTGCCAGCTTGATTAATTTTTAAGTAATGTATCTGAACTGCTTGTGCTGATTCAAGGTCAAAATTTGCAGATTGTATGCAGCATATGGTGAGAACCTTTGAATTGTTCCCAAAGTTTAGACTCTTGTCCAAACACACTGATAGGACACAATTCACTACTAGTGTTGCCTTTTTTTTTTTTCTCATTTCCATCTGCTCATTTAGGTGACAAGTGTAGCATCAAAGTGGCTGCTGAGGTAAACTTTGTAGCATATTATTGATGTTTAAGTCCATAAATCTGTGTTCAAGAAGACTGTGGGCTTAAATACTCTTCTTTTCAAGGATTCCTCATGAGGGATGAATGGTCAGTTGAAAGGAATGTTCTCCCAAAAAAATGACCCTGGGAAGGTCTTTTCTTTGGACTTGTGCATTCATAGCTTAAAATCCAAACATTGATGTTTTCTTTTTGTACCACTTTCTGGATGGCATCTCTTTTCTAGCTGAATAGACCCTTGTAGACATTGCTGCAGTGGCAGCCTGAAATGTGAGAGACACATGCAGAATAGCTGGGCACCATATTTATCCTGCCCTGCTGTCAGGTTTGAGCCTTACAATGAGGACATCTTGTTCCAGAGTGTGAACAGCTGGCCATTTTGCTCCACAAACAGTGTTATTGGGAAATACTAATTTGGTGCTGCATATCATAATATCAAGGCCACTTCTGACTGCAGACACCTGTGAGATATCTTCAAATGTAATTAAATAAGACAAAAAGCAGAAATTGCTCTTCTTGTCAGATTGAGAATTAATTTGAATGGTGTTGGGTCCAGCCAGATCCAAAATGTCAGTAGCTCCTGTTCACTAAAGCAGTGTGCTACATGTGAAGACCAAAACATTGGGGTTATTTTGGATCAACATGAGAAGGAAATTTCAAATTCACACTTTGGATATGGAAACTTTTCTCTAGGCTCTTGATGTCTGTCCACATTGGAAGAGCATGGATTTGTCTGCCCACAGGAGCAGAAACTTTGGTTTGTGCACAGAAATAAGAGTCAGCTGAAGGATTTAACCAAAGAAATCTGCACAGGCTGCTGACTGCAGAAGGGAGAGGCTGCTTGCCCCACAGGATATTGGACTTCCATTCTCTTGCCAGCTTTATTTTGGTTGTGTTTGGCACAATGGCAGTGCTTAGGAGGGAAAATCCCATTACAGAACTGTGTTTGAATTTCTACCACAGTGATACACCCAAATTCCTTACAAAATGAGCAAGAAGGGGAGCTCCTATGTCAGCCTGCCTTACTGGAGGGCACTGGCCATCATTCTTGCACATTCCTCAGCCTGCTTTTTGCACTCCTGGTGAGTTTCTGTGGCTTTTCTCTGGATCTGTCCATGCCCACTTGCCTCTTCTGAGCCCACAAGAGTTTTGCTACTTTCCAGCAGCTATTATTCTATGTGGGACTTCAGTCAGGGGTTCCTGTCCTCTCTGTGTGTTATTAGCTAGGGGGTACATACATTCCAGGGAAAATCTCAGCTTTCAATTTGTCAGTAACTGAATAGACCCTCTGCCAAAGCCTTTGATGGTTCTAATTCAAGCATGTGCTCCCAAGTTTCCCTTGGGGAATTTAATGGCCTTTGAGAAGGGGAAATGCAAACTTTGCTTTAGGCACAATGCATGCTTGAAAGTTTTGAAAATAACTTTTCTCTGCCTTTGTGTCTTCACTGTTATATTCCTCTCTGTGGAAAGCTCTGCCTTTCTTACCCAACCCTTAGCTGTAAATTGATACACTTCTCTTTTAGAAAATTTGCTCTGTAGGGATCAGAATATATTAGCTGTGAAAGTTGTCGGAAATGTTTTCTGTTATTATGGGAGCTTGTCAAATCCACAGTCCATGTGGAATGCAGATGCAGCAGAAACATCCACTCTTGTGTTGATGGCAGTGCATTCCAATTATCCTGGTGCTGAAGCACAGGAGGGAATTTTGGGTCCTTGGGAAGCACAATGGCATGATGCCACATGTTAGGAGATCAAGTCTCTTCCCTGATTTCAGATATAAGTGTGGGGGTAAGTGATACCTGAAATCTCAGGAGTCCAGGAGTGAGTGGTGAAAGGAGACTGATGGAATTACAATAGCATATGGAGACAGAATTACAAGATGGAATTTCAATTTCAGCCACGGCTTTTCAGCCACTCAGGAGTCAATCAACCATTTTTCATAAGCTGGGGCTCTGTATGGATTGATTTGTTATTGTTGCAAAGCCTTTTGTGCTGGGCTCAAAACCCTTTAACCCCTGCTGTGGGGTTGGGAACAGACCATCTCCCATCCCCAAAGCTGGGGATGTTCCTGCAGCAGAGCTTTGCCAGGGTGGGAACTCTCCACTGGTCCTGTCATTGCTCAAAGGCAGGACTGTGACACTGCCCCTGGCAATTACATCCCCACACAGGACAAGCTGTGCTCCTAAGGACAAGTTCAGCTGTTAAACAGCACTTTTGGAACACTGTGGGATAATGTTCACTGTTTGGAATTCACCAGGGTTCCTAAAGCATTCACTGGATGTTTTTCTCCCAGTCATTCTGACTTTTTTCTTTTTTTTTCTTTCCCCACAAATGCAATGCAATTTACAATCTGTAAAGGAGACTTTTGGGGCTGCATTGCACCTGCTTGTCAATCACAGATCAGATCTCCCTGAAATACTTACATTTGGGTGCCAAAAGCCAGAGATTTCCAAAATCATTCCTTCATTCTGAAAACTGAGTACTCCAGATTTGCAGTGAGTGAGGAGGCAATCCAATATTTTTATTGTAATATTAGAATTTTTTATTAATTGAAAATGATAGCAGCAAATAAGTTTCATGTGAAATGTCTGTTCTGACAAGCCTGCAAAGGAAAGATGTCAGGAATATGTGTAACTGGAGGATAACTTTCATAAACTCAGATTTGTCAACAGCAAACCAGAAGGCAGAAACAATGTGAAAATGTCATTTCCCAGTGGAACCAGTTCCTAATTGGCGCTTGTAGCCTGCAATGCCTGTTTCTCATTTAACAGCTTTCACAGCAGAGGTACTTAAACTTTACCCCACGTTTTCTTGTTTAGTCTCAATTTCTTACTTTGACACACAGCAGAATCCTAAGGGGAAATGAAACAACAACCCTGCTGCTTGTAAGCTGATGAAACCTTTCTGGGAGAATCAATCCAGAAGAAAACTTGGTATGATAGACTGCAGCTGGCTCTATGCAAGGCTTACAAAGCAGTGTCTTAAAACACGTTGAATTTTTTTTCCCGTAGAAAAGTCTCCAAGTAGAGCACGCAGTTCATTTTCAGACTGCAATTTTAAAATCTGGTGAAGCAGATCCTTGCATGTTTTCAAAAGTCATTACTGTTTCTCTCCCTCTCCATTAAAAAAACCCTACAGATGTTGGGTGAGCTGATGACAGTGAATGACACTATGCTTTTTGTGAGTATTTTAAACCTTCAGATAGTAAAAGGGAGGACAGTGGTGGTTTTTGAAAGGAAGAAAGGAGAAGATTTTACTTGGCTTTGAAGAAGATGGTTAAGAGAAGCGGTTTTGTGGAGGGGAAAGGCTCCTCAAAGCAGGTATTTTCCTTTAGCTTCTATTTCTTGGAAATGTGAGATTTTAGGTTTGTCCTCAGGAAATCCCTGCTGGCTCTGGGAGATGCCTCTGCTTGGCTGGCTGAGTTGGATTTCTGGCTTCTGCGGTTCAGTTCTGGGATTATGGCAGTCAGGGGAAGAGCCTGCAAGTAACTGTTTGGGGACAATGACACTGAACACCTGAACAGGAGGGAATCCCAGACCTGGGATGATACTGCTCAGGTCAGGGCAGGTTCCCTGCTCAAGGGAACTCAGGTAGTCATGATTTTCCTTAGCTCCTTAGGGTTTTCCTGGGCTGTTGTACCTTCAGCTCTCCTCACAGGGAGCACACACATCCCAGGGAGCTCACTGGGCTCCGCTGGAATACTCGCTTGGCCAAAGGTTGTGCTCAATACTGTGACCCCCAAAGGTGTTCACAAGCCTGGACCTTTGATTTCTAGGCCTTAATTCAGAAAACAATTGCATGCATGATTTAACATGAATCAGCTTCTCAGGAACCTGTTCTTCATGATGAATGTAATTGTTTTCCTTTCTTCTGCTCTTTACCTGGCAACTGTAGAGTTTCAAATGATTTGTATTTTATGACCATTTTTCATCTTCTTTCCTTCATCACACTGCTTTCTCCCCTTGGTTGAAGGTGCTATAGAAGGTTTTCTGGTTTTTAGACTGCTGTGCAGCACTCTGCTGCCTCATATGTTTGTTTGTCTGTCATTAAACTATTCATGTGTTTCATGTGGGCTATTTCCCTGTGCCTTTCAACTCCCGTTTTTTAAATAAACAAGACAGCAAAGTCAGTGCTAGCTTTTTCCTGCCTACAGATTCAAAGAGTGAGGATTCAACTGGCCACCTAAAATGCAAAGTTCCTTGCAGGTCTTTTCATTTGAATATGCAGGTCTTAAATCCACATGCCATAGAAGAACTTAGAGAGGGTTTTTTTCCTAACAGTACAGAATATAGGTAGTGCCATTAGTTTTCTTTAGATGAATACCAGATCAAACTAGGAAAACATCTCCAAACTCATCTTCCACTCTGAAGTAATTTGGTATGTGACAGCTTTGTTTTTCCTGTTTACAAAAATATCTTTCATCTTTTTATTCCTTTCACCAAAAGACATTTCACTTGTTTGAAGGTCCTTGATCACCACATTCAAACTGGATGGCATTGACAGCTCCTGTGCTCAGGATCCTTGTCATGTCCTCGTGGGCTTGCTTTGAGGCTCACCTCATTTAAGGTGAAAAATAGTTTTGGGTTTTCTCCTGCACCACATTTGTGTTTAAACTTCCAGAGCTTGTGTTGTGTGTATTGCTGGAAGCTGGAAGGCAGCAGTGGATGGGATACATGTAGAATTGGGGGTGTTTTGGCACAAACCAAATGCACTCAGCTACCAAGGGAGAAATCTCACCTTTTGCTGTTGGTTTTTAGCCCAGGTTTGAAATTCTCCCAGCTGTCAGTGCCTGCCCTCACACGTCTGGTTGAAAGATAATCTCTTTCTTTGAAGTTTAGCAGTTTAATCCAGGTTTTAGATTACATTATCTGACCTAAATTTTCCTGTTGATTTGGATGTTCCCTTTCAAGGACTGGCCTCAAATGCTGAAGTGGTGTGTGCAGCAGGGGCTGGGCTGTGTTTCAGTAAGGCCCCAGCCCTAGAAAAGCTGAGGTGTGTGTTCTGCCACCCTGCCTTTGGCAGGACTCCCAGGATGCAGGCAGAAGGGTAGAGTGTGGAGAATCAACATTTAAAATTTTAGCTGCGGTTTGTCAGTGTTTAGCTCAGCTGCCTCATATTACACAGATTAAGAGAAAAAAAAAAACCAAAACAAATCCAATGCTTCCTTCTGCTTTGGTAAGAGGAAAAGAAGTTGTGCACTGCCTCTTGTCATGGGGGAACATCCCCAGACCTTTCACAGTCATTTCTATCTTTAAGGAGGCTCCCGGTGCTGCAGGGAGTCCCAGCAATAAGCAAGCCTTTTAGTAAATGTATTTTCTGTTAGTTTGAAAGCAGCATACCAGTAATTCCCTCCCTTTCATCAGCTCTTTTTGTTTCCCTCGTAAAGTTTGGCACGTTTTCATCCCCACATCTTACACTTGGTTATTTCTCTTAACAGCTCCCTTGTTTCACCTTTCAAACAGGGACTCTGGGTTTTGCATGAAATCTGGTCTGTAGGTGGCCACAATTGGAGCTGTTAAGAATTTATCTTAAAAACAAGAAGCTCCCACCTGCTGTGAAGACCATTTGTTAAAATAATATACACAATTGAACATGAATCCTGCCTAAAAAAGGCAGTCTTAATTTCTAAACAGAAGGGAAACTGGCCACTCTTATCCTGAAATAAGGGGATTTTCCACAGCTATCTTCTCTGTAGTGTGAAATGTCTTGACTTTCACTGAAACACACTCAATTTCAGGTGGAATTCTTTTATACTTTATTTTGACAACCATTGAGGGAAAAGGCTCGAGGCTAAATCTGAGATCTGTATCTTGTGCATTTTAGAGCTAAAAGCTCAGTGAATATTCTTCAGGGAACTTATCCATGTGTGAGTAACATGTGAGCAATTAAAAAATGAAATGATTGGCTTACTTGGGCCCGAGAGTCAAAAAGGAAGACACATGATGTCTCAAATTGCCACACAGCTCTTACAAATATTTCTCTGCCAGTGGTTCCCTATCCTTGCAAAAATACACAGGGTGGCTGTGGCAGAAGTAATTGGAAATGTAAAGAAGTAATACTGAAATTTGAAATGCTCCTTCTCTCAGTCTTCAGTAGAGATATAACTCAAAACAAGACTTTGATTTGTTGGTGTAAATAGAGGGGCTCTTTTAATCGTTGAAACAACTGACTAACCAAGCAACTCCCTGCCCCAGCTGTGCTGTGAAGGGAGGTTTTACACCCTGTGCTCTTTCAGTTTTCCAGAGTTCAATAACTGCTGGAAAAATGGAGCCAAGAGCATTCACATTGTGTATATAAATCAGTGATTTGCATCTGATTTGCCAGGTTCTAATTTACTAATTAGCAAATGCTATTTAAATGTGTCTAAACCACAATTTCAAATTAGCATGCGTGGTAAAATAAACAAGCTAATTGAGAAGAGGCAGATGAAAGTTCGCATGAAACCATATCTATTACTAAAAAATCTGGTCTCAGTCACAGAACCCCTTACCATTTCCCTAAGCACAGTCATTTCTTGAAGGGGGGGACAGTGGTGCTGGAGGCCACAGCTCCTGCCTGCACTGGGGATTTCTGGTCCAAGGTGTTGGTACAAGATGCATCAGTACAGTTGTGTGATGCACTCTTAGTGTCTGGGCCACAACAAACTGGTCTTTGCCTTTGAAGTATGCTTGGAAACACTTTTAGTCATTTTAATATATTGAATTCTCAGAGAATATTAGTACCATGTTTAATGTTTTACTTATATTATTGAATGAAGTGCTCAAGTTAATTAGCAAAATGTCATGAATTTTCTGCTTTCTGTCACTGGGGAATAGCATTGAGTGTCAAAGGGTGTATCAACCTTTATTATCATGCCCAAATGTGATTATGGAGCTACTGAGATGCACCTTAGAATTCTAATTTATTTTTCATTCTAAGTTTTCAACAGTAACTGTAGACATGCCATTCTGGCTTGTACATTACATTTACAAATTATCTGTTGCAAGAGTACTACAAATATAAGACCATAATTTAAAGAGTCGTTTTGGTCAGATGTCAAAGACCCAGCCCAAAACTGTCTTACAAAAATAATGAACAAATTAGTATAGTTCAATTTGGTATGAAACCTCAATTAATATTCAATCAAATCTTGTTAGGCAAGATGCAGTAGAAACGTGTATATATTCAGGGTGAAGCCCTCTAATCACCAAGTTCAGAGGAAATTAGAAATTACAGCCCCTTAGTATATTTAATAGTAAATTCTTTTCCTCATGAACTGATAATGCCAGCAAAAATAACCAGAGGAGGTGCTGGGTTGAAAAGAGAGTGAGGAGTACATTGGGTCTTAGCCAAAGCCAGGAAAAGATGTGCTTGCCTAATTAAGGGAAAAAAAAAATAAACAGAGTAAAGAAGCCACCTTCCCTCCTCGCTCTGTGAGATCACAGCTTTTGTTACTCACCCTTGTGAACCAGGAATGAAAACATCCAGCAGCACCAAGAAGAAATGGGTACTTAAGGTTTCCTTTCCTTGGAGCTTTGACCAAGAGGGTGATGGCAAGGACATCACTGAGGTTGTGGTCTGAGCACTTCCAGGTTAAACAAGGCAGGCTGTATTTCTGGGAGGGAGCACCAAGCCCTTGCAAGGCAGGGGTTTAAGTTTGATTGATAGATTTGGCACACATAATGTTTGTGTTCATCTTATGACACCATCCACAGAACTTTCTGGAGATGTGCAGAGGCTTTCTGGGAGCCTGGAGGGTCTTGATCTCACTTATATTTCCTCCTCTCAGACATCTTGCATGGTTCTGCTGCAGAAAAGAGAGCTTTGCTCTTTTGTCTTTTCTTCTTGCAAGGAGCAGCTTAAGAACTTTGGCTAAAAATTCTTCCTGTTTTAAATTTGAGGGCCATCTGTATTCACCACAGGTTTGTTGGAGTTGGTTGTTCCCTGTAGAAGCAGAAGATTTGAAAGCAAGAATCTCAATCAATCTCTGTTGAGCACTGGACCCATTTCCTCTTTCCAAGCCTGAAGTTCTATAACTGCAAAATTGAGAATTTTGCACAGTTGATGCACGGGGAAACTATGTGTCTGCTTTTTTTTTTTTTTTTTAATCTTAAGGAAAGTAGGGAAACTCTTATTTTCATAGCAAAACTAGTCAATTTTTCCCTACCCATGGAAATATTTTAGTCTTGGAGAAAATATGAAACAAGACTTAAAATATTTGGTTCATGCTGGAAGTCAATTGCGAATATGGGACCCCTGTATTTGATTATAGTTGATTGGAATATGTAGCTCCACACTAGCCTGGTTTAAAAATTATGTTTTTCTCACAGGCTTGGTACTTCCGTGCCAAATTGTGATTATCTTTTTTCCTGGTGTGGGCTTCACATGACTTCCTCCAATTCTTTCCACCTCCAGAGTGAACTGAAAATCCAAGGACTGATACAGGTTAAGAAATGTGAGATTTTCACACCAGATGCCCACGTTTTATTGATTTTTTCCTTTGCCTCAAGCAAAAAGTGAATGTATTAGGAACTTTTACAAAGCCTGGGTGTTATTTCCATCCACTATTGTGTGCCCTGGGGACAAGTCAGAATAGCTCAATTCCCTCCTGCAAAAGTGAACTACCATGAAGAGAAGCACATATAGTGAATTTCAATGAAGGAATGACAAGGTCTTTCCCCCTGGGACTGTACCAGAGCAATCAGTGAAAAACATGTCCACAGGGCCTACAAATACTGCTAAGTTAAAATTAAAGGCCCCAAAGTCCTGGTATTGTGGGACACCAAGAAAAGAAAATTACAGTGCTTCATACAGTGTGACACCAGGATAGAGCTCCAGAACACATTTGTTCCTTTTTTTACCAAATTGTCTTTGTAGCTTTGGTTTTATTTTTGTAGCTTGCCCATCAGCTTCCTAGTTATTTTCTTTTTTCTCAGTTTTGCCTCTTTAGTTACTGCTGAGCACGGTCCTGGCTAACAGAGCAGATGCTCTTATGCCTGCTGCAGGAACTCTCCAAGGTCCTGTGATCCTGTTTGGCTTCTTGTGATCCCCAAGGGAAGCCTGCTCAAAACTGACTGGGATGAAATGTGGTGTTGAGACACCAGTTTAGGGAATTATCCAGAAGATGAGTCATGAGGTCTGTTGCAAATGGTGTCAGGACTTAGAAAAAATACCTGCTGCCTGAAAAATCCCAGAAAATAGGTCTTGGAACTCTCCAGCTGTCATTGGGATTTCCATCAATGCACAGAGGCACCTGCATAAATATATATACACACACAACATATACACAGTTTACATGAATAATTTTCTATTGTGCCAATGTCAGCAAGTCTTATCATGACAAATTCACCTTCAACACTCCTTCAGGGTTAGAGGCCATCAGTCCTTGGTTCACAGAGCTATTTCTGATTCAGGCCTCTGTTGAACAAAGTTTTTTCAAGATGATTTTCTCTCCTGGGCTTTGTGGTCCTTAGAAGGATCCCAGCTTAGGAAGTTAAACTTGCAGATGTTTTCCAGTCACAGCCTTTGCCTGTCAGCAAGATTAATCTCCCTGGCAATGAATTTAGATGTCCTTAGGAGGTGGGAAGGCCTTTGGCACAGCCTTGAACTGTCTGCAGTGCAAGGTTGACTTATGTGGAGGGTGGTGTGATCTGTTCAGGGTTCAATCTCAAAACCTGTCAGACCTGTGAGTGTTCTGAAGTGTAACTAAACCCAGCAGTGACTTGCAGATCTCCTAGCAACAAAGCAGTTTAGGTTTGAAGGGAGAAAAGACTTGAGGACTGCAGTGTGGACTGCTGTGACTTACCTGAATGTCACACAGCCACATTTCTGCTTTGAGCAGTGAATTTTGTGCACCCATTCCACAGGTATTCTCCAGCAGCTTGGGTATGCTCCATGTCTCCTGTCTGCTTTTTAGCCATGCCACTCTTTCACTTCCATTAGTCCTGTTCTTTTAACTGAAAATTCAGTCTCTGTGCTCTTGAGATGCCTCCAAGCAGTACTCAAAGAAGCCGCAATGTTCCTCATTAAAAGGCACATTCATTTTCTCTGTGATTGCTGCTGAAGTGACAATGGATGGATCACTTGCACAGTGGTACTTTTGGGTAGAATGCATAATTTAATTTTTTTTTCCTTCATCTAGGTGCTAGAAAGAGAAATGGCAACTTGCTGAATATTTTCAACCCTACAGGAATTGCATTGAGTGTCTGGGAGGAGTTTCTTACCAGGTATCACTCAGAAAATGTGTTCTAATGGCCCTTTCACTATGAAGAATATTTCTTGTGTGTGTATGCTTCCAACACCATATCAATCACCAGCTGGCATGAACTGTCATAATGCTAAAGAATTGAGCACTAAAATATCATAAAACACAGATGTTATGAAGGCAAATTAAGGGCCTTGATTCCTATATATATATACACATATATATATTTTACATTGCAGGGACAATATAATTCTTTACATCTCTTATTCCCCCTTATTTACCTCCCCTAGCAGAACAAGTACATCAGGGATTTTGTTAATTCAAAAGAAATAGAAAGAAATGTTTTCAGAGCTTTCTGTCCATAAAGAGAGAGACATAAATTGCTTCTCATTGTTCCAGGCTTGATTTTGTCCTGCTCATGGGAAGGAGCCCAGGTATCAGTGTCACCCTGCCCACTAAGCTTGTCAAATGTGAGAAAACAGCACACAAAGAGAAGGAGTCCAAAATAATTTGATTGACCCAGAAACATATTTCCTTATCTTTGTATATTGAGTACAAGCTATTTATTGTGATACTCATGTTTCAGAGTTGGATAAGTTTTTAAAACTTTAACTTGTGTGCAAGAAGAAAATTGTATTTTCCACCCAGGTTTAAGTATTTTGTGTGCAATTTTACCTACAACCCAAGGAGGGGGAGACCTTTCCTCACACTATTCAGAGGCATTGAGAGAATCTGAGCTTTCCCTTATAGAGGAATGTTACTCAGGGATTGTCTAAACACCAGGTATGGTTGGTCATCTGTGCATGGAGGGAGCAGCACAGGATACAGCAGGAAATACAGAGATGCTGCTCATGAGAAATGAATTTCACAAGGTCAAAGTGAAATTGTGAACTTTGTGTTGAGATAAAGAGGGTCCCAAAAACCTTTCCAAAATTTGGAATTTGTTTTTTTTTCTTTTTTTGTTGGTCCAAGTTCAACTTGTAATAATTGGTTTATTTTAATTGCAAACTGTGGTACAATGTTCAATAAAACCCTGAGAACAGCTCAGCAGGTCAGAGCATGGTGCTGATAGCACCGAGGGCACAATTTTGATCCCTGTATAGGCCATTCACTTTAGAGTTGGACTTGATGGTCCTTGTGGGTCCCTTCCAACTCAGAATATTCTGTGAAATCTTGCAGCAGAGAAATAATGATTGAGCCATGTGGAATAAATTAGAAGCCAGAGGAGCTGCTCTGCTATCAGCAGGTTTCTGTAACATTATCACATCCTTATTCATCAGGCTATGTTTCTCACAGGTGTAAGCACTACAGATAGAATGATAAAGAACCTTCAGCTGTGCTCCAGGCTTGGGAAACAGTGGTGCTGTTGCAATGATGCTTTTGTTCTGCATGTTTACTGGACAAAATGTACTGTATTTAATATTATTTTTTGCAGGATAGTGCAGTTGTTTTTTTTCAAATATCAGGGAAGTTATAAGAAGTAGGTGGTGCTCACTCAGGTGTAAGCTGCATAATGGAACTTAGGGGTTTTTTTAATGGCATGCCTATTTTCAAGATGTTTCTTGCTGTTCCTATGATCTTATTTGAATAACCTCACAAGGAAAAGTTTTTTCATTCTTCCATCTCCCCTACCTTTTTTGACACACACAAACTATGAACTGGGGAACTGAAGTGTTGGGAACTTTTTAGGTTCTATAGAGGACAAAAGAGAGTTCACTGTAAATTTCCTTTGTAAATAGAGATCCTGGAAAGTAAGAACAAAGCAAGTTTACAATCTAAAGTGTAACTGAGCTCCTTGTGTGTCCTTTTAGCAAGGAGCAGCTGCCTGATCCAGCGGTCTCTGCTCTCCAGGACAGTTCTGTTGTCACCTGCATGGCTGAACCTGCCTTACCAGAGAGGCAGCAAAACAATTCTCTTTATCTGCAGCTGGAGGTGAGGTGTAGCTCACTGCTCTAGCCATTCTGGGTGAGTGCAAAAGGTGCTCTGGCTGATGGCCACAAGAACCTGAGCAGCTTCTTCTCCTCCTTTCAAGAGTTGTTTCAGTTTTAACTGCTTTTATATTTGAGCCATAAACTCCAGGTCACATTTTTCCATTTTTTCTATCCTAGGACGCCTGTAAAGTGTCTTACCCTGCCTGTGTTAGTGCCCCTGACATTACCAAGAATATTCTGGAAGTGGTACAGACAGAACGGTCCTGAGCAGCAGATAACAGATCCATGTTATCTTGAGTGTGGAGACAAAGGGATGTGTTCTTTGCTGGAGGTAATTTCCTTTTTCTTTTTCACATTTCTTTACCTACCATTTCCAATTGTATTGCGGCATGTTTGGAAAGACTTTTTACAAAATATGGCCCCAGCCCTGAAGTCAGAAATATGTGTGTGAACTTTCTGTTCATGTGGAAAGAATCTTCATGTGAGGATCCTTTTTATTCCAGTGACTCTCTGCAGTGGTATTGGGGTCCTTTCTCTTGTGCTAGTCATAGATAAGTGAAATAGGGAACTTGTGAAGATGGCATATTTAGTCTTCTGCTGCCTAGATTCTTTTGGGAAGGTTTCTCAACAAAATTCATAACAAGGAGTTGAGAAAAGTAGGTTGTTCCATCCTGAAAATAACTAGGGATTGCCAGCTTATTGAGCTACAAAACAGGCACAAATGAAATTCACTGCTCTGTGCCCCTTTTTCTTTGTGTGAGGGTCACGTGAAGCAGGGAAAATATGTTCTCCTGTCCTGCTGGGGAATTAAAGAAGGGGAAGGAAAGTTTGCTGCAAAAAGAACATTCCTCTGAAGAACAGTTTGGTTGCTTTGACAGTAGAATATTGGTGATGGAGACACAGCCTAGGGCTGAGCTACACTGCAACTTGATTTCATTTGCCTGAAAAACTACCAGTGGAAAGAGCAGTTCCCCAGCTGAAATTTAAAGAAACTGTGGAGAATTATTTCTGGAGGGAAATATAACATATTTAGAATGAAGAATAAACCCATATGAAAGAAAGAATGCTCCCTTTTCTCCCCTTCCCTGCTCTTCCTACAAGGGACACATCTGTTCTTTGTTCAGCTTTTCTCCTTCCCTCCATCCCATTGTCTCTTCCCCCTCCACAGCTGTGCTCTCCAAAGGGTTTGTTGCTGCAGGATTCCAAGGAGTTCCTCTAAATCTCACACCTGCCATTCACCTGGGCCCTGCTGGTCTCACAAATTGCTGTGATTTAGTTGTCTTGTCACAAGGTGCCCTGTGTGGCTGAGCTCTGCCAGAGCCTCCTCCCTTCTCCTGCTGAGCCCTGTGATTTCTGTGCTGTGCTGGGACAGTGCTCACAGTTTTCACAGGGAAAACTGCCTTTTTCTACACCTGGGAAATCAAATCACCCCACCCATCCAAATGCACTCTGTTTTCTGAAATGAAATTCAGAAGTGTTGGGCAGACTGTATCAGAGAACCAGCAGGTCTACATCAGCTCAAACTTGTTGATCAGACTGCAAAGGCTTCTGACTAGTACATAAAATAGGGCTGTTCCCTGGAATTTAGCCTTGTTTTGTCTTCCAGTCAGTTCAGATAGCCAAACCCTTTCTGTCTGTCACATTAAAAACCTACCTGGGAATCCCTGGTTTATTGGAAATTTTCACCAAGCATCTTATCTCACAATATAGAGTATTTCTTACTACCTACACACTTTTACTGAATTCTTGAATCTTATAGAACTTCTGTTTGGGCCTGAGAAAAGAGTAAACTTGGAAATAATATCAATAAATATTTTCTTGTAGTAGCAAAAGATAAGGTCATGCCAAGGAATAGACAATACAAAGATAATAGGCAGGCTGTTCTTGATCTCATTCAGAAAATATAAGAGCAGTTAAACTTTCTAGGGATTTTCTCATAAACCCCAGAAAATGCCACTAATCTCATAATGACTCACATAAAGATAATGTAGAAAGAAGTCTCCTAAAAAAAAAAAAAGAGGTAAACTCAGAGTAACAGACTGGAACTTCCATTTGGATTGAAATTGGAGTAATTCAACATCGAAGGCCAAAGTTTCTGCAGGCAAAATTCAATCTAAAATGCAGTGCAGTCTATCAAGCTCATTTGGAAGCTGCAAATTAATTCAGATTTTCATGCTGGGGGTGTGGAGGGAAAAACTTTCAGAATGAAACAGTGTTGCTGCAGCTATGTAAAACTCACTTGGTGTGTGTAACATCCTTTGGATTAAGAGTTAAAACGTTGAAAACAAGGCCACAGGCAGCAGGATCAAATCCATTACCAGGAGAGACAGTGTGAAAATTCCTTTTCAAAGGTAGTACTGTCATCATTAAGGTCACACATGAGAGGATTATTTAGAGATTTTAGCTCCTTTGTAGCTGACCAATGAGCAGAAACTCTGATTTAGAGAGGGGGAAATGCTGATCTGCTCTGTGCTATTTAATGGGCTTGGAAAGGTTTTACTTTCTGAGTAACTCAAACAAATGCCTTGAGACTCTTCAGATTGAAGCAAACATTAGTCAGTCAATCAGACACTTAAATTTGCCAACCAACAGTGCAAAATTCACCTCTAAAATGCCTTCAGTGCTTGAGTGAATATGTAGTCAGCTCCTTTTGCTATTTGTATGTTATCTTTCTTCCATTTCTTTTATTTCATTGGTCCTTGAAATTCCCTTTATCTTATTTTGAAAGCTGACAGTACTAAGTAGCATTATTAATCCTTTCCCCCTGGCTTTCCCAGTAGTTTAATCAGATATTTACTAGAAAACAAGCACAGATTGAAAGCTTCCTAATCCATATGATACAGCTATCCCTGTCAGAAACACAAAACCTGACAAAATCTATTATTCTCTATGGAACCAACCCTGTTGAAATTCCAGGTCCTACTTTTGAGAAGTTTTATACAAAATCTTCATTTTCTGCTCGTGCAGTGGAGGATTTCAAGAGCTCATTTGAGGCCAAACAGGTGGCAGCCCTCCCTTCTTTGCCCTGACTCATGCCAACCTCTTGGGTGGCCATCAAGTGCCCTGGCTGCTCCATACCATAAGGGATGACAAATGGCAGGAGAAAAATTGTTCCCCATAAATCACCTGATTTCTGCAGCTGGAACCCAAGGGTAAAGTTTGGAAGGCTACAGAGGGCAGAACAGGGACAGATATTTACAAAGAGATGTGAAAAGAACCATAACAACCCTAAACATGCATATTTGCACAAAAATTGTCTTGCATGCAGACACAGGTAGAATCATATTTCCAGGAATTCACATACAGTGAACTACAGCAATGACATATGATGCCAACTTTGAATAAATATATTGTTCCAATCTCATCTTTCATAAAAGCAAGCCCCTTTTGAACATCTCAGATTATCTGCATTCTTGGGTCTGAAGCTTTGTAAGTGAAATTTATGAGATTTTGACTTGTGCTTGCTATATAAATGATAGATTTAAGTGGTGCAAGGTACAAAGATGCAGAAATGCTTTTAATAATGAATAGACAAGTCATGTCTAGAATATACACTGTTTTTCATGTGGCTTTGAGAATCTTCGAATTGCCTTTCATATAATTGCCAGGGAAGGCTGCAGGCTCTCCAGGGTGTCACCATTTTATTGGCTGATTGGTTGTTCACAGTTCTCTGCAAAAGCTGTGTGACAGAGCCAAACATAAGAGAAGAGGGAGAAAAAAGGTGGTAGAAACTGATAGAGAAAGCAGCAATTAAAAAGACAATAGTAAGAGTTTTCACGCTCATCTCCACAGAGACTATACAAAATCGATGACAAAAACTGAAAGAAAATGCAGAAAAATCACAAAAATAACCAACTTCCAAAATAATATTTGCTGGGTGTTGCATGATTGATCATATTTTTCACCATCCTCATCTGTCATGATTAGGAAGAAATGAGTTTGTATAACAGCAGAACGATGGGGTATGGATTCAAATACGTATTGGGTACAGGGGATGAGTCAGGTATTTTGCACTGTTGTTGTGGCAAGAAGATCATATAAACCTTAGGGGGTCTTAGCACAGAGATGAGTGCAGTAGCAAAAGTTGGGAAAAATCTTCATTCATTTCAAAGTTTTTCCTGCAGCTGCCATTAGGAACTGAAGGGCCATTAGGTTTGATTTTTCATTTAGCAATCATGGTTTGAGTAGGAGCTTTCTTTGTCCAGCTTTCCTATTTCTACAGCAAAATATTATCCTTTCTAATGATGCAGAGTTATATGGGCACAAACACTAGACCAACACATCAGGGTCCTTGCCCAACTCTGAACCTGTACACAATTCTTCAGACAGCTCTGTTGCACAGTGGAGACAAAGCACTTCTATGTGTTAGATTGACAGTCTTGGACTTGTGGCCATGAGATCTTCACCAAAAGTAGTTTACAGTTTGAGTAAGTCACACAAAGGGAAAGCAGAGTGCAACTTTACTGTATGCTTTCTATAGGGCAGGTTTGATTTAAACTCTGTATAAAAAATGCCCTTGTGATTTCTCTTGCTCTGTTTGTTTGTTTGCTCCAGAAGATGCACAGGAGTGATTGGAATGCTAATGGTCTGGTATTGATCTGGAAGTCCTCATTCAGAAAAACATTTCCAGTCAATCCATTCAGACACAGCCCTTCTGGTCTGCTAACCATGCAGCCCCTCCGAGGGCAGGAAGGAGCAGTACAGAGGCAGAGCATGAAAATGTCATCTGCCATTTCTCCTGCAGTGTCCTGCAGCCCTGGCTTCAGGCTCCACCTTGGAATCAAACATCCACTGCCCAGATGTTCAGCCTCACTTGGCTGCTGGGGATATTGCCTTTTAAGCAATTACTTGCAAAGCTTGAAGAACCAAGGTTAAATGTGTTCCCAGAAGCTTGCACACTGTCCTGCAGGGTATTTGTGCAATATTGTTATGCCAAGGGAACATCTTAATAAATATCTCCGTCCTTTTTTTTTTAAGATAATTTCTTCATGTTGCATTTCATACCTGTCTGTTCTTTCCCTTTTGGAGGAGAAGTGAATTCTGTGTGTGTTTGCAGGTTTCTGCCAGCAGGAGAACTTTTTGAAAGTGACTGAACAGGAGCTGCACAAGCATTAAAATACACAGGATGGTTTTTCTGCTCTCCATCAAAGTTAAAAACTTGTATCTAAACTTGGCCAGGTTTGTTCATCACTGCTGCTGACCCCTGAGCAAATTTTCTTCGATGGGTTTTTTCAGATGTCCTGAAAGTTTAAAAATTACCATTCATGTCCTTTGTTTCATGCATGTGTCCTGTTGTATCTGCTTGTATCTGTGGGTATTTATGTTTTACCACAGCTTGGTAGTGTAACTGATAAAAAGAGCTGCTTTCAATTACAGCAGCAGAAAAAACCCCCTCAGACTATGCTAAATCCATGTTTGCCTGTCTGACCTCAGCAGTGCAGTCCCTGGTTGCTGTCCTTGAACTATTTTTTAGCATTCATTCCCTCCCCAGCCCAGTCCCATTAATGTTTCAGTTCTCTTTTCTGTGTTTATTCTGCTCTTTGCTTCTCCTCCCTCTTCCCCACTTTTGCCCAGATGATTGAATACTAAATTCTGTTATGCACTAATGTTTAATGTTTTTACAGGCTTATCTCTCTTTTTAGTGCAATCATTACCATTTTCTCTGCTTCCTTTGTTCTCACTTTTCCACTTAAATTTCTCCTATACCACCTCCCTTGTTCTCTTCTCAAAAATCTCTTGAAATAAAAAGACTTTTGACTTGGTGCAGCAAGCCAACCCCTCTCCCTTTTCTGATCTGAGACCTGCACCCCAAAGATTCCCCAGCTTGTCCTGCTGAGTCTGGAAAGTCTGTTCAGAGATGAAAAGGTGAAGAGAGATAATGGTGCCATTTCTTTGCTTGTCTGCACTGGATTTACAGAGAAATGTTGGTTTGCACATGCCTTACCAGGGAGGGAGCAGCTCCAGCCATACAGGGATGACCTCCTTGATCCCTGAGTCTGGATTAGGGCATTTGCAATCACACCTCATCCAGAACTGTCCCACCTTTCTTAGCCTTTATTTTCCTTCCAGGTGCCTGCAGTAATCAATATCCTTTCACTGCACATGGTGTTCCTCAGAAGTCTAAATGCTAATGGTGCCATTTGGCAAGGTGAGCTCCATCAGCTATATACAAGATACGTGTAAATTGGAAATTGTTTAAGCTTTCAAATTTGTTTCATGCCATTAGATTTTCTCATGATTCATTTGTCATTCTAATTGGATTCTAACATGTACTTTACATTTCAAAACTTGAAATGATGAAGTCTGCATAACAAAGAACGCTTAAGAACAGGCAGCTCCTCAAGCTGTGTTTAATTTACACCAGATGAGTGAATGAGGAAGGTGAAGAGTCACAAAAATACTGAATAACAAAGTGATGCTGCCTTAGAAATCCAGCAATTAATTGCAAGGATAATAGGAAGAGTGATTAAGTTGATTCATTTAAATCCTCCTGCAGCATTGTAATAGCTCAGTTGAGCAGGATGCTAAGGATGATTTCTTCCCTTGTTCTTCCAACTTTTTTCTAGATCGTTCACCTACTCTTGGCTGGGCTGACTTTGCACAGGATTACCTGAGGAATGAACAGAAAACTTTTTCTGCTAAAAGTTTGTTTCTATAGCCCAGAATATTATGCCAGTGACCTCAACCAGTTCATTCTTTCCCATTCTTTTATTCTGAATTATGGAAGTAAAATCTTAGAGATCAATGTTCCACTGCACTTCTCTGACAGCTAAAAGTACAGCACTGAAAAAACCCAAGGGGTCTAATTCTTGTTTGGGATAGAAAACATACATATGTAGCATCAGCACTAACTGGGATTTGCCGTTGTGTGTCTGAGATGTAGATAACTTCTGCAGTATTTAATTTCTTTCTTTGCTCTGTGGCTTAGCTACCTTTTTTAGAAAGATTGAGAATATTGTTTTTCTACATCAGAAAAGAGCTCAGCTGAGACAGTTGTAAAGAAAGTTATTGCTGAGATATGAAAAGAAGTCTATTTTCTGATCTTTTTGTTTTCTGTCCTCTGCCCAGCAAGCCCATTTTTGTGTGAAATCCGTTTCATTGAAGAATCCAGCAAATGTGGGTACACTAAAGTCAGGGGTACATCAACAACCAAGCATATGAAAAAAAAAATCCCTTTATTATCCATGACTTATTTTTACAACAAGGAATATTTAACACTTCAAGCATGAATACATAAAAACTTACACAGGTGCTGCATGTTTTTAGACCAGATGGGCCTTTTAGACAAGAGACAAGAACATATTGGATACAGCAAAACAAATTTGCATTTTTAAGGGTTTTGCTTTTTTTTTTCCCAGTGTGTTCTTTCTCATGAATACATCAGCAGAGAGTTGTGCCTCTCTTTGTGAACCAAGTGCAACCCAGGCAGCAGATGCGCTGCTATCCCCACGTTGCCCTGCCCAAGCAGTGCTCACTGAGCTGTGCAGATGGGTTGAAATTTCCAAGGTACCAGCTCCAGAGGCATCCAGGCCCTTCCCTGTCAGCTCTAACATGGCAGAGGAGCAGCCATTCATGGTGCTCGTTTGAATCACTCCACTGTTCCTCCCCAGGAGCTGGAGTGGGACTCCTGAGCAGCTCTCAGTGAGCAGCAGCTCCTTCCCTGGGCTCATCTCAAATCACTGACTCCAGAGTGAAGTGTTCCTGCAGTGGGGGATTGGAAGGAGCTGAGTCATTTAAAAACAACAGTTCTGGTAGTATTAGTCACAGTTTGTATTGTAATGGCTTCCAGATGAAGGTTCATCACTGTGCAATGTATTATACAGGCAGTCTGAGAAATCACGGTCATCTTCCACTTTGGAAGATGGGTTGCTGAGAGAATCACTCATTCCCAGGAACTTGGGATTTCTCAGGAATCCTGAAATGTTTCCCCACATTTATAATGTTACCCCCCTTCCCCTTGATCCCAGCTACAAAAATCTTTATTATAGGAAGGAGCAATTTAGTTTTGGTTTATTCCAGAAGGACGTGATGTCCGCTGTCCTTGGTGCTGTAGTTCCCTGATCAGCCAGCCAGGTTGTTACAGGGCTGCGTGATGAGGGATTTTTTCCAAGGAAAATGTAAACAGAAACCAGGCCAGAATATTTTTTTTAATCTTAATTTGCCTTACAAATAGTCAGCTCCTCATCAGAGAATGTGAAAAGCTTCATCTAAAAAGAATTTAATTGAACAGATTTTTAGGAACATGTAATATATACCATGAGAAAGACACATTTCATGAAATATTTTGTTTTGTCAGAAACTCATTTTTCCCTGACAAATGGATTTCAGGGGAGATTTTCCAGAAGGCCCTGCTCATTGGTCTGTGTGACTGCAGGAAAAATGAGAAGCCTGAACCAGGAGAAACAGAGACACAAAAAATTTTGTCAGAGAAGTTAATGTCTGATGGCAGCTGGCAAGGAACATGGCTGGGATTCCTGGATCTCTTCTTTTCCAAGGAAAGCTTACACAGGCGCTTACTGCTCTACAACAGTCATGGCTGGTTTGGGCATTGCTGGGGTCCAGCACATTTCTACAGCCTGTTTTAACATCTCACTCGCAATTTTAACTGAAGGAGCAAGCAACATAAAATCTTTGGTTTCTAAGAAGCATAAACCACAGTCAGGAGTTTAGCTGGGTAAGTCTGTTCAGGCAATTCATTTAACCTGTTTAAAAAAAACCCAAAAACCCCAACTTTCTGCAAATCCTTTTGACCGATCTTTGTCTCCTAAGTGAAGAAAGGCATACCTTGACGTTTTAGAGTGTTTTTAAAAGCATCTGTGTTTTGAGCCCTTTCATCCTGCATATCTGCTTACCACTTAGTTTATTTAGCAAGAGGACACCTGCTTCTTGTTTTCATCCTGGGGGATTCCTGCAGCACTGCTGTGCCATTGGGAGCTAGACTCCAGTCTAGCTGATGGAATGAATCTAAAAAGAACAAGAGGCCCTCCTGATGTAGCAGGCATGTGATCACAGATTTGGAGAATGCTCTTGATATCTGTTTGATCACATATGGGTTCTTTTCACACTCTTAAAAAGTAAAAGCAGCAGCAGAGCTGCTCAAAGGAGAAACCCATAATGGCTCAGGCTTAATGAGATCTTTTTTTCCTTATATAATGAAATCATCCCACCTCCTTTTATTTCCCCAGGAGCACTTGGGGGGTTGTAAGAGAGGTGGTTGTTGCCATGAAACACAGCTGTTTGCAAGGGAGATAACTCTCTGATGAAGGGATTTAATTTTCTTGTATGTGGATGGGATGAAGCACACTCCTGCATGTCTCAGAAAGGGCTCTGTGTGTGTGTGTGTGTGTCTGTGTAGGAGGCTGCCTCAGTCATGTTAAATTCATATTAGGTAGCACTTCCAGAAATGACTGGAAAGTAGAGCTGTTGTTGATGCAAAAGGTCACAGACATTAATAGCCTGCAGAACAATTCCAGGGTACAGAATTATTCACAGCTGCCAAAACACAAAGAAAAGAATAAAAAGAACAAGGGAAAGAAAAGGTTTGAAACAATGGCATCTCTCTGTTATTACTGCTGTTACACTTCGGGTTTTTAAAACATTCATCTTGGAGGGGAACCGGGGCGTTAATTCTGAGCTGTTTTCTGCTTTCATCTTTTAAACAGCAACAGGAAATGTGTCCTTTTTTGTGCTGCTTTTATTGCATTTAGAAGCTTTTGTGGAAATATGAACAGTAGTGAGTCTTGATGAAATGCATATTCTTCTGACTGAGAATGGCCTTTAAAGGGAGTCCAGTATTTTTTTCCTTTTTTTTTTCAAAGGCTCCAGACCAAGACAGAAGAGGTAAAGGGTCAGAAAAGGGAAAGGTTGGAAGGAAAGAGGAGGAAATCACTGAAGAGGAAGGGGAGTTGTTGAAGGTTCATGCAAGAATATAGGCTGTTCCTTAGGATTGAAAATATTTTGTTGCTCAAAGAAAATCAAATTCCTCTATATTTAAGGCTGGTTGTGTACTTGTGGCAGAGGCACAGAAGGGAAAGGCACAGCTCTTGAAAGCCTTTACATAAAAAAAGGAATGAAAAGCACCAAGAATATCAAATGGTAAACTTGTGTGTGTGCTGTTCTCCCTCCCTCCCTCTCCCCAAGACTCACAGCCCCCCTTATTTTCCTCACAACCCCTTGCAGACAGTCAGGGGTTCCAAGCAGCAGACAGAAAATAACAAAACATCTGTGTTTATAGTCAGGTATATAGCTGGTATGATTTGATAGCCCAGGCTGGTAGCCAGTGATTCTCTTCTATGTACACTGGCATTTGTTATGCCAACAAAGTCAGAGATCAATCATGTTCACCCCTGCTGCTGACAGATCAGGTGTAGGCTTACAGAGAGTGAGGAATTGGGCAGATTAGCTCTATTGTTCTGATTACAAATCACAAAGTCTTTGACCTGCTGAGTAAAATAGGAACAGACATCTTCTCTTTTTCCTTTCTGACTGGAAAATGGAATTACTGTGATATTTATAGCCACCCTTTCCCTTCCCACCTGCATTGCCCTCCCCTTCAATGCAGATCAATAGTTCTGTCCTTTCCAGCAGATATTTTCAGAACTCCAGCAGTCTGTGCTCACCCTGTGAAAGCAGAAAGCCCTGGTCCATATCTGCATCCTCGTAATCTGACAAGTGCCCTCCCTGACTGGTTTTATCTGTTTGCTCCATTGTTCCTCCTACAAAGAAATCTTTGTAGGGATGGCTCAGGAGACAGCCAATGGTCTGTAACACCTTTCCCTCCTACATTTGCTTCCAGCAGTGGTTATTGCCTTGTGCTCTTTGGGGAAAGTGAGTTCTCTTGGTGCTCCTGGCAGAAAAGTGTCTAAAGGGTGGGATTCATGGCATTCATGGGTGGTGGTTAATGGGCACAGCTGCTGTGTGATGTGCAGGACTGGGGCTGACATTGGCTGTCTGGTGCTCTGAGAAGTGTATGGACCAAGTGCCCCTTCCTGGAGGTATTTGGGGTTGCATAAAACTCAGTAGCTAATGGAAAATTATTGTATTAATTTTATATTTTTTTTTCCTATCCTTACACCATACCTTCCATGTTTGAGTTGTCTGTGAACTGGCAGAGTGCAGTTTGTTGTTAATTATATGCTGTATGGACACTTAGCCAAGAACTTTTCCTAGGGACTTGCAATCAGATGCTCACACACACACACAAAAAAAAAGAAACCCAAGCAACTCCTCCAAGCTAAAATAGTTACAATAGATGTTACTATTGATGAGAAAATGCAGTGGTTTATAATAGTTTAGCCAATGTTCCTGCTCTAAATATTGCCTAAGGAGTGTACATAAGTTTGTCCAAACTATTGGCATGACACACAGGATCAAATAACTGTCCCCCTGAAGGAAAAGGGGAAAGAGATGAAAATCCAGGCCAGGAAATCCTTTTTCTTCTAAAGGAGAGAAAGTAAGAGGCTGTATTCCTGTTATGTGCCTGCTACTCTCCCATCTTGCCCTTTTTCCTTTGGTCACTGGTAGTCAAACAAAGCAGGGAATCTGAGACAGGCTGATGGGGAATATGATCCCATATAAATGTTGTCAGTGTGCTTGCCTGACTCTGGTACCACCTCATACCTTGCAAGGTGGTGAAGAAGGCTGGAGAATTTGTATTTAGCTCCTGTTCAAGGGGCTGCTGTTTGCTGGAGCTTTGACTACAGCTGTAGCTGTGGGTGTGTATAAGGGACGTGCAGGGAGTGCGTGTGTGGCAATCTCAGATAGAGATGGTGATCATCTGAGGAGCTAAGGAATGTTCAGGGATGGCAACAAATCGTGACAAAGAGTTCAAAAAAATCTGTTATCTGCATCACACTTCCACTTAACTTGATGTGGAGTATGTGGATAAAGATAAAAAGGATCAAGCAATAGTCATCACTAGAGCAGTGGAGATTTCACCCCTGCTGGCACTGAAATCTACTTATGCAAAAAAGTATAGAAATGTTCCTATAGTTATGTTAATATTATCATTTATATCATAATATAGATTATTAGAATATAATAACCTATAATAATATAGATACCATATAGATAATTATATCATTAGATAGATAATTATATCATTATATAATATTATATAGATAATTAAATAGATAATATAATATTCTATGAATATTAATTCAGCTGCCTCTGTAAGAGTTCCAAAAACATTTTGTAAAATGAAGGGAGTTTTTTTTGGTTTTTTTTTTTTTAATTTGGGTTTTGTTTGGTTGGTTTGGTTTGGTTTTTTGCAGTAACTGAGGGCTGATTCCAGGCGACAGATCCTGCAGCAAACAGGCTGAGTTATCCCTGCTCAAATGTCAGCCATCCAAGGGCTGCCCTTGGTGTTATGTGAAGAGAATATGAGCCCAGGCTCAGAGTGCACTAGAGGTTCCGTGGTGGAATGAGGCAGGAATCTCATATATTTGAAATGGTTCTACTTTAGCTACTGCCCAAGCTGTTTTTAACTTTTTACTTCATATTTATCTGTCATTATGTCAGAAATCATCTCACAGCAGTCCTGGTGTCACCACTCCAAGATCCAGATTCAGCAGTACCAAAATTCTGATCTGTTGTTTGTCTGATCTCAGAGAGAGTGGATAAAGAAGCCCTGAGGATGTGCAGGCACCACTCCCCAGGAGCAATAGGATTGCAGAGGCTTTTTCTGCAGCAGGATTTCCTCCTCAGCATTTAAACAAGGGTAAGGAAACTGGTGAGATTCAGATATACTGTTCAGCAAGCTTTTCTGGCAATGCTTATACTTGATTTGCTCAGCCCTTGAAGAAAAATCACATTTTTTAAACAAAAAATCCTTAAAATTTCTGGTCCCCAGTTTTTTTCATGCTAGTGTCCCATGAAGTTCACAGAAAGGACCTGCATGTGACAGGAAAGGCTTTTGCCTGTGTTATTGCATCCTGTCTATCCTTGTTTCACAGAAACCATGAGTGTTAACAAAATTTGGAGAAGGCAGAGTCTGACTGATTGCATCCACTGTTTTCTTTCCTACTTTACATTGTCATGCAAGTATTTTGTGACAGTGCTTCTGAAAGACATAAGGAGGGACAAGTCTTAGGTAATGTTTTTTTATGTTTAAGCTTCATTGAAGTTTCAGCTTGCTTGAGTTTGAAATTCACACTAAAGACAATCTGAGAAGAGACAAAGGCATCTGTTGCTTACTGTCAGTGTTTGATTCTCATTCAAATCATTGCAGGAACTCAGCTGACCTCTTCCTGGGGTGTTGATAGTTCCTCATCACTGTGAGATTAATAGAGGGGAAATACTAAGCTTTTTCTTTCCTCTGGCACTTTGAGCCAGCGTTTCTGTTTTTGGAAACCCCTTGTGCATCAGACTGAGCCACTGCAAGGTGTGGTGCAAGTATTTTGGGAGCACCAGCTCTCCATGAGCCTGGCTTTGAGAAACAACGTGGTTTGGAAATAGATCAGTAACACATTGGTGGAGGCATGGGAGGGTGTGCACAGCATGACAGGGACTTTTGACAGAGTCCCCTGGCTCACTTTCTGGAGAACACCCTGCAAGGCTGACCCTGCCAGGGGCTCCCTCTTCTTGCTCCTTCCCTGACACACCTGCATGGCCTCACTCCTGCCTTATCCTGGCAGAGACAGGAGCCTGACAGACCAGGAGTTGCACACCCCCCTCCCTGCCATGCAGAGCAGGGGCTTGGCAGATGGGAAATATCTTTTTGAGGAAATATCTTTGTGTGCGCAGGCGCTCTCCGAGATGGGTGACCTCAGGGAGACTCTGGAGACAGTAAAAGGCAGGAAATCTTTCAGCTGGTGCCATTTAATAATGACAACACATTTCAGCTCCTCGTTTGCAGCCACATGGATGGGCTGCCTTTTTCACTTGAAAAAGAAATCTTCCAGAGAGGAAGAATAACCACTGTTTTTGTAACAGTTTTGCTACATGAGCTGTAACAAAGTGACAGCACTATAAAGCTATTTATAGATCCCTAGTTTCAGACCAGGATGCTCAATAAAGGCTGATGGAGTAGATTTATAATGTGAATTTAAGTTAACTTATGTAAAGGCATTGTTTCTCTGGGAATTCTGGTTCTTTTCTCCCTTTTCTTAAGCAGTTTTTCCAAGCAGTTCTTTGACACCTGAATTACTTCTCCAGTGCAGTGGGAATGAGGAAGGGAGTGTCCTTGATGCTCCTGTTGGCACTAAAGGGGAAGTCTCACTGATAAACTGAGGGTGCAGAAAATGTCTTTGTCATCTCCCTACCTCAATGCTTTAGTTTGATCACTCCACAGTGTCCATCTCATTCAGCTGTCTTCTTGAAAACCTGCATCCCCCCTGTTCTTGCAACGAGACACTCTGGGCTTGCTCTGCTCCTTTCCTGGGAGTAACATGGCAAAGTTGTGCTGCTGGCAGCAGTACACACCTGCTGGCATGGCCTGTGACTGTGTAGGCATCCCTGCTGCTCACCAGGATGCTGCATCCAGGGAGGGGATGAGCTGCTCCTGCTGGAGCTGCCTGCCAGTGAGCGGTGAGTGCCTCCTGCACTCCACACAGGGGTGCGGAGGCTGCAGGATTTCCAGCTTGGGCATTTTGCTCTGAAGGTTTTGCTCACAGGTACAGATATAATGTCAGTTCTCTCAGGAAGAAACTTCTATGGCTGGGAAAGTGGTAAAAATTGTTATCTTAAATGTCTAAACACTGGGCAATTTACTAATAATGAGATATATTTGATATGTTGGCCCACAGCTTTTTCACACCTAAGGCTTACTATGAATATTACACTTCTGCCAATGCAGCAGTGCAGAGTAAGACATTATTTCTTCTAAATGTGTAGATATAAAAAATAAAACTCTTTTGGCAAAGGGATGCCATGCAATTCAGCAAAGAGCTACAGCAAACCACTTACTCCACCACTGAAACACTGCAAATGTGTTTCTCAGCAGAGAAATGTGTCTTGGTAAACTAAATCTTTTGCCTGGCACAGATGCAACACTGATTAAGAAACTAGAAAGCTTTATAGCTGTGTCTGTTTACACAAGTCAGAGGGGCTTTGTTCAGCGTGGCTAATTATGTTGATTCTTATAAATTTAGAGACAACACGAAAAGTATGTTGGGAGGAGCTGTAGCAACAATGGATATTAAGGGAAAAATTCTCCTTTGAATGGATTGTCAAGTGCTGGAACAGACTGCTCATGGGAGCAGTTGAGTCACCACCCCTGGAGGTGTTTAAAGATGTGTAGATGTGGCACTTAGGGACAGGATTTAGGGGTGGACTTGGCAGTGCCAGGTTAGTGGCTGGACTTGATGGCTTTAAGGGCATTTTTTAAGCTAAACAGTTCTAAGATTCTGTGACAAGAGTAACAACAATTGGGAAATTGTGCTGCACATCACATCTTCCTTTTGGTTACCAAGTAATTGGTTCTGCATAAAATGTTCACAGTGCTTGCCTGAAGTCTGTACAAACACAGGAAAAGTCCTTTAAAGGCTTACTGGAAGGGCAATTTGGATATTTTGTTGTTACTAAAACCCTCCTGAGAGAGTTTATGCTGGTATGTACAGGTCATTCAAAAAGATACCTTCTAACAGGAAAAACCTTTGCACAAAGGAACAATCAGTGTAAAACATACTAAAACCTGAATTGTAGGGGGAAAAATAATCACAGATTTGTTTTGTCCATTCAAACCAAAGATTTGTATCTGGCTTTGTATAATTTCAGGCATCCCAAATTTTCCTTGTTAAAAATACTACCAGTAGGTACAAAGGATGTTTAGCTCCTTGCAACAGGATAAATGTATGAATGAAGAGTTTTGTGAGGCTCCCCGAGTCCATCCTGCCAGAGGGATGACAGGGCAGCCTCCTGGCTGAGAGCGTGCAGTGCTCTCTGATGAATGGCCTGAAGCTGTGGCTAGCCAGCAATAAAAACTGGCAGATTTACATTCTTTGAGCACTCAAGCAGTCACCAGGGAATATGTCCAGCTTAAAGCATTTCAGAATTCATGAGCCAGAATTCCAAAAATCATTGAGGAGTTTGTGCAAATAACAGATAGGAAAAAAGTTGTGATCCTTTGCTTTCTGATGCTTTATATATAACTGAATTTTGTTTGTTTGTTTGTTTTGCACTGGCCACCCGCAGTTCGTTGTGAGACTCATATCTCTCACATTCCACCAGAATAAGATTGGAAAATGTGAGTGCTCATGGTGAAACTCATGACCGAGTTCCTCTCCAACACTTTGGGGAAGAAATGATATGCTACCTTGGAGAGATATATATATATATATTGGACACCTAAACTCTGGGGTCAACCCCCAGTTTTTGCAGTGTGGCTTATTCTGATCAGTAAGACATTGATGTTTCCCACTTTTGCCTCAAGTTTGCTCTACACTCTTCAGCCCCCAGGCAGGGGTTGGAGGTGTCACTGCTGCATTTGACCAAGACAGGTGCAGATATTTCTGTACTAATCTTGCCATTGGCTTTTCAGCCAAATCTACCTCAAGTGCGTGACCATGCAGAGCAGGAAGAGTGAGATGGATTTTGTTTGTGCCCAGTCAGTGCTACACGAGCAAGGTTTATGCGTGTCCCTGCCCAGCGTGAGCTCAGCCTGGCCCGCATTACCGGCAGCTCTCACTTGAGGGCCACACATCTCCAGTTTAGCAGCTCCTGCCTCCCTCGGGTTTATTCACTCGGAAAGGGAGCGGGACTGCTCTCTGTCTCCCGGCAGCATTAATTTCCAAACAGAAAACAGGGTGATCAATAACCTATTCTTCTGGCAGCTTTACTTAGTTTATTCCTATGTCAGGTATTAGTTTCCTCAGCAATTTTGCCACCTGCGGGGTTGATGTCATCCATTCAGTCTGGCACGACTGCTGGCCTGTCCCTAACTCTGGTGTGTGACACCGTGTGGCCCTGAGCCACAGCAGAGCTTGGCATGCTAGGTGAGATTAAATAATTCAGAGCTGCATGTAATTGGCCATCCCTGAACTAAGCAGTCATTTGTGATTTATCCCACAGCATTCAGCAAATGCAGCTGTTTCCATCCACCTGCGCAGCTCTGTGAAGTTAGGGAGCTGCAGGAGCTGAACCCAGCAGTTTTGCTTGTTACAAGCTGTGTTGGGGCATGTTACTCTTTTACTGAAAGGTCAGATTTTGAGGTCCTAATTCAGAAAGGTTAAATAAAAAGGCCTCCCTAGTAAGAACATAGGTTTGGTTTTTGGTTTATCACAAAAAGGGATATTGTCGAAGTAAAGGCAAAGGCACCTGAAATTAATGAAATGAAGGGCTTATGGTCATAATTCTATTTTCCTCATTTAGAACAAAATTAGCAAAAGTTTCCAAACAGACCAAGAAGGATTCCTTTGCAACCACCTAAAGCATGGGCTGTGCCTGGCAGAGGAACTGCAGGTACATCTGCCTTTCCAGCTCTGACCAAGGAAGATTTCTGTCCCTCATGCACTGTCTGTCATTTAATACTGTTTAAAACCATAGGACATGATGTAATCTTGCACTGTTAAGCAGCAGCAGCAGACAGACAATGGAAGAAAAAATGGACAGAGTCTAGCTCCTTAGAACATTCACATTTTTTGGCAGATATTCTCTGTATTTCTCTTTCTCTCTCTTGCTTTTCGGAGTATGTATGTACATGAAGACGACCTCTGTTTCCTGAGAGATCATCTGTCCCTGCTGCTTATACCGTTTGATGTCATGATCTTGGTTGCTGTGGAAATGATTAAGCTGTCATCAACAGATTCGGATGGGCAATAAGCTCTGGGAGAAGATGACACAACATTCCTTCTTTTATGCAAATGTGTGCAGTTAAGAATGGCAAACAAACAAACAAGCAAAATATAGAGGCAAACACCCTTTTGCCTCCCAATTCACTGTTCAGACTGAGCAGGCTGCTTTAAATAAGCCCATTTTTCCCAGGGGGTATCAGATGGTGCCTAAAAATGTCACCCACTGCTGTGGAAGTGGCAGAAGGGAGCTAGAGGCCAGCGAATGTCTTCTCATCTCTTTGGCTTGAAAGGGTACAAATTCCAAAACAGATGCCAGAACCCCTTTTGTCCTGAGCTTTAACCAGCCCATGACAGGTGCAATGAGTTGCACAGGTAAGTAAGAGTAGCACATTTTCTTGTGAGTGCAAACAAAACCGTGTTCTCTGCCCTTAAACATCTTCCCAGGGCTGTGTTAAGCACAGCAAGTCACAGGGGGAAAAGTGATGCTCCCAGACATTAGAGGAGGTTATGTTGACTCAGGAAAATGAAATGCCTCCCAGAAGTATCTTTGGGTTTAATTAATATGTGCTCAGAGTAGATGGCTATTCTCCAAAGAGGACTGGTGTTAACCACCACCTGATTGCACGTGGGATTGCACAGGGGATTTTTCAGTGGTTGGTGCATATGAATGGGGAGTGGGTCACCTAGGTTGTGTGTTTGTAGTTGTAATTAGAAAGACAAACTGTGTGGGAAGGGAAAGTCAACAATGATCCTGATAATTAGTTTAATACTGCTGTGCACATCTGCTGTGCTCTTTGAAGCAATGCCCCTGTCTCAGTGGTGGGTGTGAATACCTTACAGTGAGTCAAACCCTGCTACTTTTGACTTTCCAGTCTTGGCAGCACTAATGTCCCAAACATGGTCAGAAGAGGGTTGGAAAATGCTCAAGAGGAAACAAACTAGGGTTGTTTCCTCATTGAAGAACTCTCCTACAATTTTGGAGATTTTTTTTCCCAGGATCTCCTGGATATAAAGCTCAAAGCCTTTAGCTGCTCTTTACCTGCAGCTAAAATGATACACAGCATAAGGAAAAGTTGATATGTGACTAAGATATTCAGACATCAATAGAACATTATAAGGCATCAGGGTTATATAGATTAAGGCTGATACCAGGAAAAACTTTCTTGAACTTTTAAAATAATTCCTGATGCTTCCAGAAATGTGTTGAGGGAGTTTCCACTCAAGAAATATGTGCTGTTTCTTTGTTCTTTCTGATGGCAACTTCTCAGAGAGGGCATGGCCTGAGACATGTTTTGAATCAGGGACTTCGCTCTCTCTGGATGATGCTGTGAAACAGCACAGAGAATTCATTTTGGATGTCATTTTTTGTTTCCTGTTTCCTGATGCTATTTGGGGGCATTATGGGTGTGTTTGGGTCTCAGGTTTTAAACACCTATCTACATCTTTGGACACTTTTTTGAAACACCTCCACAGTAACTTTTTTAAGTGGGAAAATGCTGTATTGTAGGGTGAAAATAACATGAACAAAGGGGAAGGGGTGAAACTAAATGCCACAGTAGGTTATTGCTTGCATTTCTAATTCATAGAACACGGAATTGTATTTTAATTCATAGAATACAGAATTGTATTCTAGGAATACAATTAATTCTCATTAAATAGGAAAGCAAAGCAAACTTTCTTTTTCTCTGTTTTTGACAGGGGCTGAAAATAGATTTAATCTGGGATCTAGTCAAAAGTACAAGGCTCTATCTACCCTCTTGTTTTATGCCATACAGTCTTTCCTCTTGCAAGTTTTACAGCTGCGTAAGTCCACTGACTTCAGGGGAATTCTTATTTACAGCAAGAGCAAGAGAGGCAGCAAAATCATTCACAGTGATGTGTGATAAACCCAAAGAGTGCAAGATGGGCTTCTCCTCAGGACCTGATGCTATTCCATGAGGAATATCACAGGGGTTTGTTACATGGCCTTTTAAATGCAGCTCCTGGTTTAGCAGTGGGACACGCAGCACTTCCTGAGACATCCTGGAGAGCAAGGAGTTGTCACAGGCAGGCCAGTGAAGAGGAGCAAGGAGAGGTTTGGTCCCTTGGCAAGGCTACAAAGTGCCTTATGTTTTAATGACAGATGCTGTCAAACATTGCACAGATATGCCTCAGAATTAATACATTAGCAGTTAGCACAAAAGGTCCTTATCCATGACTAGAAAATGCAAATATTGATAGCAATTACTCATGGGACTTGCAGTGTAGTTTCCCTTACCCTTGTATCCTTTTCTTCCTTTTTTTTTTCTTTATTTCTGGAGAATTGTGTTTCACAATGTCATTTCTTTAAAAAAATCAGAGTCTTCCATGATAAGTTTTTGCACTTGGAAATTTTATCTTCATCGCCCTTTAGTACAGTGATTTAGTTCTTGAGGGTATCAAGACTGCCCTATGTAATGAATGCTTCCAGAGTTTTAGAAACTTTTTAGTTCACAAA
Source organism: Geospiza fortis (assembly GCF_000277835.1). Taxonomy (NCBI): domain Eukaryota; kingdom Metazoa; phylum Chordata; class Aves; order Passeriformes; family Thraupidae; genus Geospiza; species Geospiza fortis. Next base: position 2,777,684 of record NW_005054389.1, read on the forward strand.
TTGGCAGGGAGAATGGCCACAGCAATGGTCCCATCCAAGGGGCTGAGGGCTTGTGGGTCAGTTTTGATGGAGTGACTTAAGCAAAGTGGCTTTCTTTGGGGGGTTGCAGACTTCTCATATTCCTCTCCTGGCCTGGGTAATTTTAGAAAGAGTGCTACAAAAAGTAGGAGAAAAGTGCTACTGGCACCTAATTCTACGGAGAGTCCATGGCCATGGGTCACTTAACCACCTGTCAACACCAAAAATATTTACTGGTTTACACCTGTGGGAGAGCTCAGCCAATGCTCATTTTCCCTCAGACGCTGCATGCTCCCAAGTAGAAAATATTCAGTGTCCAAACCTCTGCACAATTATGAAGTCCCCAGGCCTGTGTATGTGGTTTTGGTTGGTTGGCAGATTGTCAGTGCCTCAGCACCCCTGTTCAAGGAGTGAACATGGCTCAGATGGCAGCACTGTCCAGAGCCCATAAGTCTGTTGAAACTTCTCCCTGCTTTTTGCAGCATGGGAGAGGTTTGATGGATTGCCTTTGGTTCAGGCAGTAAACATATCCCATTAAAATCAGTCTTCTGAATCTAATGTTTGTCTAATAGATTGCTTCCCTCACACCTCCACATATTTAACTCCTAGCAAAGAGTTCAGGCCTCCTGGGAGGACTCCCTGTCATTTGGCATCTTCTTAGCATGATTAGAAACACAGATCTCACAGGAACAGCTTCCTGTGTGCTGGAGCTGTTTGGTCAGATGCTATTCAAGCCCTGAAATGGGAGGTTCAATCAGGTTTCCTCGTTCTGAGACTCAGACTGAAGGGATAAAAGGCTTATCCCTTTTCCCTTGCTGCAGCCTCGCATTCCTGTGCTCTGTGTTCCATGTGGGTTCCTGTTGGTTTTCCTGCCCCAGAGGCAAAGCCCTGCAGCAAACCCCCACGGGAGGGGTCATGGCCCAGCCCTGCTCCTCCTCCTCTCCTCCTCCCTTGCTGGGAAAACACCCATTGAAATCCAGGTCTGCCACAGAGCTGGTGCTGCCCCTGGACTATAAAAATGTAGGGCAAGGGAGGTGGATTGCTGAAATACAGCCTGGAGGCGGATAGGGGCTTTGACAAGGTGTAAAATTGTTTGACATCTCGGCTGGGGCTGAGGGACCTTTAGCGGTGCAGTGCTGGGGACTGGCAGAGCTCAGCAAACACTGCTGTATGTCAGCCTGGTTCTGCCATTCCTCCCAGGTAAGGGAAGAAATGTCTCAGGTGGGGGACTGGGAATTCAGTGGTGGCTCCAAGAGACAGAGACATCAAAGAGCACTGCTCTCTCTGCTGCACTCAGAGCTCAGCCATCATCCCATCACACCAGGCAGCTCCTACTGCTCCGGGGTTTGAAAGTGTTGTTTGTTTGTTTATTTGTTTGATTTGTAGAGAAATCTAAAACATGTAATCACCATACTGTCTCTATCTCTGTTTTAAGCAGCAGCAGAGAGGAGTTGATTACACTAATCCCCCTCAAAGTATGGAGCTTACAAGACAGGTAAACAATTATCAAGGATTTTTTTTATCAGACCAAAGTAAATTCCCTCCTTTGGATTTCTTCATTAAAGGAACATTTTTCTTTCCTGGTTTACTCAGGTTTACTCTGTGCTGATGTACTGTTTATCTAGATTTCATCTCCACAGGGTTACCTTGCTCTTCTGTAAATACAAGTTTGTCTAGCAAAGGGAAAATTCATCCTGAGATCTAACATTTTGAAGACTGAATCATCAAACCACAGCTTCAGTGTACCATCCTGGCCCCATCAGTATTGTGTATGCTTCATTCCAGGCATCAGCTCAAACAGAAAATAAATTATTCAGACTGAAAGTCAGAGGACAGTTAGTTTGCAGAGTTGCCAGAAGTTGATTACTCCTTGAAGCCTTTGTAGAGGCCAAATTCTGAGAGACAGTTTTCATGTAAACACTCCATCCTTCAGAGTCCTGGGAGCTTTAGTTGCTCACCCTCTTCCAGGTGAAAAACAATGCACTTGGTTTCTGTTTTTCTGCTTTCTGTATGTAATAAGAAAAATAGAAAAAGTGATATTAAAGAGAAATAAGATAAAGACCGCAGAGGATCTCAGCACAAAAAAAAAACGTTAAGATGAACCTCCAGATGTGTGTTTGTTGATTAAGCAGCAAATATCTCAAGAGCCAGGAATTCATTGTTTATGTGCAGATATAGAAGTGCTGAGATGAAAATCAAGAGATTGCTTAGCAAACACCTTGCACCAGGTTCAGCTCCAGTCAGTGGGTTTGGTGTTCTCGTGACCTGTTTTGTTGTCACCATTTGAATCTGATGCTGAATGTTTTGGCTGTTATTCCACAGAAATCTGCTGTGTGAGCAGTGTGAAGGGGGCTGCTGAGTGCACACAGCAGTTTTATCACTAAGGACAGATTTGGGTGGCTGCAGTGGCACAATTCTAACCAGCTCCCAGCTGACTCCACACTCCTGTTCCCTGGGAGCTGAAGGATGCAGTGGGTCTCTGGAGCCCCACAGAACAATTGTGGGGGTTTCTCTCCTTTCCCCTCACTGGTGCTGCAACTTTGACAGTTCCATCGAGCACCAGAGAAGTCTCTGACGAGCAGGGGAAGGCAAAGGAACTCCAGAGGTTATTCCTTACAGAAATAATTCAGATCCCTATCCTATGCCTGAGTTCATCCTGGATGTGGTTTCCCTGTCTGAATGATACATGGATAAGTAAAAAGTATCTCTCTAGAACTCAGTTTATGCAAGCAAAATCTGAGATAATGCTGTTCTCCTCCAGAAGGCAACTTGAGGAAAAGGAAACAACCAACCAAACCACAGCCTTAGAATAAGCTGATTTTTTTTAATACCTTGATTTGCCATTCCTTCTTTTCCATTTTTTTTGTTGACTGCTTTATCAAACACGTGTATATTCATTTAAAGTTATCCATTTGTCTAATTTCTTTGCAAAAATCTTTGCAAGAATAAGAATCATATAATTATAGATGCTGATTAGTGGCATAATACCTCAAACTCAGTAGTTATACTGAATGTATCCTCTGACTCAAGGCTATGTGTAGCTGCAGTTGAAAAAGCAAAAAGGAAAGTGGATTCCTCTGATTGTTTTAATGTAACTGCTAGAAATCAAGGGAAAAGCTTTAATTTTCTTCAGTGATACAGAAATCAGATACAAAGAATGAAAAGGTACTTTTCAGCTTTAAATGTGCTTTTTCTGTTCCCATGTGTCACTTGACATATGTCAAAATAATGTAACTGCAGTGGAATTTAAAATCAGGGAGCCACTGAGTGGTTTGGTACAGCAGTAATTGTTTCCTTTTCAAGTTCTTATGGATAATTATCAAGAGTGACAGCAATAACTTTTAACTGAGCTACCAATTGCCAGAAGGGCTATAGCATGACCCTCATTAGTGATGATGCTGGACTGGTCAGGTTCTGTTCAAAATAATACAGTGTAATTGCTGTTTACCCCCCTGTTTGTGCAGGACAGCAAATCTGGAATAAAATGCTGAAGAGAAATAGGGTTTTTTTGAGCTCATGTTCTGTTTAACAGAAAGATTGCTTAGAACAAGAATCCACAGGCTGCTGGATCAAGCCCAGCACTGAGCAGAATAAAATCTCGATTGAAAACTAGAATTGCAGTTCTCAACCATGTGCTGGTAACGGTGTTTTAAAACCAATTCCGCCAATAAAATCCTTTAGATTGAGCTGTTCCTGTGAGAGACTGAGCACTGGTTCCATCTGGAAAGGGCTTTGCATTCTAGAAAAGCCTTGCTGAAAGAGGTGCCACCAAACCCATTCCTCGGGAGGGTTAAAAGTCAGCACCTGTCAAATACAGGAAAGACAAATTTCAGGCCCTAAGGCCATTAACAGCCCTTAACAGAGACACAGATAAAATAACAAGAATTAACAATGCTGAAAGCAGGATTGGCCTTAAATACAGGGTTAAAAGTGGTAATAAAGACGTCGTTTCCCAGACTGACAATAATTAGATGAAGTGATCAAGTGAAGAGAGGGAAAACTTGCTACACCTCAACGTTCTTCCTAATCAGTGGAGATTCATTATAGCTGGCTCCAAATTTCACTGAATTTAGACAGGTTACTCTGTTACTGAGGGCTCTGCAATTAGGGTCTGAGGCAATACATTGGGATTATTAGTGTAGTTTTAAGAAATATGCCTTGTGCCACACTTCATGCCTGGCTCCATGCACGAATATCCAACGTGCATTGAGGAGAGCACAGCACGAATGCAACAGGTGCAATCAATTCTCCTGATGATGTCAGTTATTGGGAACCTGCTGGGTCTTCTGGGTGAAAGCTTGGGGTGGAGGGGAAACAGCTGCAAGTCGGTAAGTAATTAGCAGATGATGATTAGGGGAGGAGATAAAAAGCCAGTAGAACGCCTCACTGAGGGCAGGAGTTGGCAGATGACTGGGGAAGTGTGAGTACTTTTTATTTAAAATTTTTAAATTTTTTTTTAATATTCTTGGAGTTTTTCTGTCTGGGTTTCTTTTTTGCTTGCTTTTTAAACAATGTCTAGGTAAAAAGCTGGAGATATTTACCAAGTGGAAAGCATCACTGTGAGAGGGCTGAGAGTCTTGGGCCTGTTTTTCTTTCCTCTGAGGAGAATGCTGTTTCCTCCTATAACTGGAGGATCTAAATGCTAAATGTTGCTGGAGTCCATACAAAGGAAGTGTGCCTGCTCCCAAGAAGGTCTGGGAGCCTTTGTTTTGCCTTTTTACTGTGAAAAAATGCAGATGAATTTTATGTCTGAGGCTTCTGTGTGCTATGAAGTTGTGGTTCCTCCCTCCTCTTCCATGGTAGCCGTTCTTTTCTCCTGGAGTTATCCCTATCAGCAGTGACCCTGTTGGGCCTCTCAGCCCCAGACCACTGCCATTTCCAGGGCTACTGGGGGGAGAAAAAAGAAATACAGTGTTAGCTGTGATCCCATCAGCCATTCTTTGGTTTCTTAGAACACTTTAAGCTTCTGCTCATGTTTGAAAACATTTTTTGGCAGACTCTTGTGGGGAGCAAGGGCTGCCTCAGTAGGTGGAAAATGCTGCCCCTTTGGAGCTCTGCATCACAGCATTCCCAAGCATCCTAGACTGCTAGCACACGAACAGGATTCCATATGAGTGCAGTCTTCTGCATGGAGATTTAGGAAGCATAGCATGGGAGATAATTACAAGAGGTTAAGAAGCAAGATACAAGGAAATTGGCATTTCTATCTAATAGAAATACAATTGTTCAGATTAAACAGAAGAACTATGGGTTGTCACAAATTTATTACTCTGAGAGGAAAATAAGCTCCCAAATTGCATATAGTGCAGTACTTGGCTTGCTGAGCACTTTCCATAATGACTCATTTATAATATTCCTCAAGTGCAAGCAGGGGAGGGGAGGATGATGTTCCTAACTAGACATGGTCTATCATTTCCTGTATTGGCAATTGTATTGTAACTCATAAGTTGCAGATGAAGGACTTGAAGTACTCTGCAGCTTTGTGATAAAAGGGGGAAATGTAATGCTTTTATGAAAATAACCTTGAAGGTAAAACCCACATCCATCCAGGTGCAGGTCCATTAAATGTTCCCTTGGTGCACATCACAATAGAAACATTTAAGCAGGCAGCGTAGCAAAAATTGAAAGAAATATTAAGTCTGAAGTCACTGTATCACCTCACTTTTTGCAAGATGACTTTTGTGTTGAGTAGGTTGATTTCCATAGTTTTAGTTGCTCTCCTGGTAGTGAAGCAGTAGTCTTGTCTTGTCTTGTGACCAGATGGAAAAAAAATCAGTGTTAGAGATATAGGGCTTTTCCTATGTAAGAATGTTTAATTTCTTTTTAACTTTATAACCATGTGTGCCAATATTTAACTATGAGCATTTAAAATGTTTCCCTGCACTGCTTTGATTGCATTATCTATTGACATTTTGGAAAGGCAGATCTGACCTTCTGGGCCTTTTCTTTAGAGGTGATTTATTTGCAGCTGGCTATTAACTGAACAGGAGGAGATTTTAAGAAAGTATAAGAGAGGCAGGGGCTTAAGGCAATGGGAGAAGGAGGAAAATAAGCCAATAATGTGAAACTCAGTTGAGGTGGAGTTTTGGATGTGGGCACTTTCTGTGACTCTTAGAATGATGAGAGGTGTACATATATATATATGTATGTATGTGTGTATGTTTGTTTATAGTGCCTTAACATCCCTTAGGCAACTATGATGTGAAATAGCCTAACTCAGGCAGGTAATAACTGAATTTAATGGTGCTAGAATGGAAAACTTGGGGCCTGATGGTGGGGACGGAGAAGTCAATTCAAGTTTCTCCCCCAGTCCTGGGAAGGTGTCCTGACCCTAATGCAGAGGACAGGGGACTTGCACACAATTTCTCCTGCCAGGAGGACTGTGGAGAAAACCTGCAGGGGTGCCTGCTCTGAAAGAAGCCCTGCATTTAAGGACAGAGCCCTGTGAACTGGACAGCCTGTCCATGGCTCAGGGTCTGGGAGACTCTGTTAGCAGCCTGAGGGCTCCCAGAAATGTGTGGGCAGGCTCAGAACCTTCAAGGACAGAGGTAAGGGGAAGGCACAGGTGCTTTCCTGCTCTCTGAACACTGAGGAGAATCACTGCCAGATTGGCACTGATTGTGGCTCTGTGGAGAGGAAAGGGATGATGACTTGCCAGCTTGATGCCCCATCCTGGTCCTATTAGCTTCTTCCCTTAGGTGATGTAGATGTGAATTAAAGAAGGAGAGGGTTACTCCAAAAGGAGGTGCAATCTTTTACCTTTCATCCTACTGTAGTCTATCTAGAAAGGACATTTTTTGTTTCTATGCATGTTATCTCTACTAACCTAAACTTGCAAAATCCTGTGGACAGATGCTTAGACACAAGTATTTCATAGAATCATTGAATGCTTTGGTTTGGAAGGGACCTTAAAAGTCATCTGGTTACAACCCTGCTGGCGTTGTGGAAGCTTTCTAAAAAAACAGCCTGAAGATAGCATGCTCTTGGCACTGGGAGTACATTTCTTGACTGCTGTTTCTCTCCTTGTTAAAAAATACCACAACTCTCCAAAACTTGATTAAAAATTGTTACTACCCCACAGAAGCTGCAGGCAGATCTGCCTTTCCAAAATGACACCAGGTAATGCAATTGAAGCAGTGCAGGGAAACATTTTAAATGCTGGTATTTAAGTAATGGCACACATAGCTATAAAGTTGAAAAGAAGTAAAAATTATGACTGTCACACAAAGATATCACTTTAAGGCTGAATAATAATGAAGTGAATGACTTTTGCATGAGTGGTGGTAACAATACAATATTACTCATGGTTCCATGGCAGAGTCAGGAGACATTTCCATATATTTTTACTAGGAATATCAAGGCATCTTCCATGAAGCTAAAATGAATAGAGGAAATTACAAACTGATAACATATGCATGAAAAGATTTGAGGTGTTATCAAGTCAAGGTGTTATCAACTCCCACAAACTAGTACTGCACAGAAATAATACATATAAAAATGCTGTGCTTTTCTTTTTTTTTCCTTCTTCTGCTAATTTCTTGGGAAATGAAAAGTGAAAATAGTCTTCATTGGTACATTTGGAGGTTTTGAAGCAGCTATAAGGGCTCAAGATGGCTTGTTCAGAGTTTAAGTGCTGCTGTGTGCCCATATATTTCTGTAAATGGACATGGCCTTAATACTGGAAGATGTGGTCCCTGTAACAGAGATGAATGTCAGCAGTAAAAGTTAATTTTGTCAGCATTCAATTCTTATGTGTCATTGATAATAATTTACTGATAGTAAATTCCCTAATAGGAACAATGATGAGATTTAATGCCTACCAGCAGCCAGTGCTCTATGGCCATGTTAGTAATAATACTAGGAAACATAGAGAAGAAAGAAATGCAGTGGAGGGTGAGATTTTGGTGTAGATTTACTTTAGGAATAATGCAAATGTTTTTGGACAGTTCCTTGGTATCAGGATATTTGGACTAAAGTGATTTCTAGTGGCTTCTGATAACTTCTGGGTCATCATGCTGTCAGGATCTCTGTCTTGGCAGATTCTCACAGAACTGGGTGCACTTTTAATTTCAGTAACCTTGGACACATGAGTGTGAGGTGGGGAAATGCACTCAAAGTGAAACATTAAACTACATTTCTAGGTAAAAGCCTGAGCTGCTAGAGCATAGTTGCAGTACTTGGAATGTAGTTTTCATGAAGATCTTATGTTAAAATAAGTCAGATACTCATTTTTCTTAGAGAGACATAGCACTTATTGTCTTTTCTCTGTGTTTCCTTTATTCAAGTGTTTGTTAAACTCTGTAGAATTTAAATGGAAGCTCTTATTTTTGAGAATAGTACTGGAAAGAAAATAATATGAAATTAAATCGTGTGATTTAAGTTTAAGCTTAAAGGATGGTTCTTAACAAGAATAAAATATGAGCTTGGGTGCAGCCAAGATCAAGTATTTGCTTCCCAGAAAGTCCACTGTATAAAAGTATAAGGATACTTAACAGTAGCAGATACCCAAAATCTGCATTTAAATAGATTAATGATGGGGCAGATTACATCTGTTTTCATCTGTGTAAAGTTTGATGTTAATTTGTTTTTTTTGTAGCTTAAACCTGAAGTTTTGTGATGGAGGGTTAGTGGGTACCTGCAGGATTTGGGATGATTTACTTGGTTATGTACTGGGTGTTGCATTGCAGGACCAAGAAAGGGTACTGTCCAAAAGCCCTGAAATGAAATAAAATACAATTCTCAAGTTCTTTTTGTCAAGAAGATCCCAAGCAAAGGAGATTGACAGTTTTAATCAGACCACATACGTATAGAGCTCTTAATTAGATGGTGTTTTGAGGTACTCTTTGTAGTGCTGCTTGTGTATATTTGATTTATGTAATTAGGATTGAAGTGCGTGTACTTTCTGACAGTGCACTCTCCAAACAGCAGCACTGTTTTGGGGCCCTGATAAAAATGAACCCAGAGTAAGGAATTTTTCTAAACTCTGCGTTTATAATCAGGAGAAAGAAGCGAGGCAGAAGGAAAGTCAGCGCCTTGTGGGCCCTAAAAGCAGACAAAATAAAACCACTCCTTTTTGCATTTTTTTAATTAGTCTTGCTTGGGAACAGAGCCTGCTGCTCTGGTCACCTGATGCCTGTGGCCAGGGCCACCTCCTGCCCCGTGTCCCTCCCTGTGTGGCTGTGGGGGCAGAGGTGGTGGTGGCTGTGCCACCATCTGATGTCTCAGCAGCTCCTGCCAGTGTCACCTCCCTGAGGGGTGCTGGGGACCTGCACACGAGTGGAGCTGGGCAGGAGGGGCAGAGGGGAGTGTGTGTGAGTTTTGGGGTTTTTTTGCAGTGCAGAGGGTGCCCTGCTGTCCCTGTGGTTTGTGGCACTGGTGGAACAGCGTGTCAGGGCTCTGTGGGGACACCTGGAGCAACAGGGAGCAGGGAATGGGCCCTGAGACGGAGCTGTTCCCACCTGTGGGATCTGGGAGTGCAGCTCTGGGGCATTATTCCACTCTTTTCCTCACTGAAGGGGTGGCCAAGCACTGGTTCAGGCTGCTCAGAGAATGGGGGAATCATCATCCCTGGAAGTGCTCAAAGAAGCGTAGGTGTGGTGCTCGGGGAAACGGTTCAGTGTGGCAGTCTCAGGTTAATGGTTGGACTTGATCTTAGAGGGCTTTTCCAAACTGAATGGCTCTGTGAGGTGAGAAGGGACAGCAGGGCCAGGGCAGGTGGTCTCTGAGTCCTGCCACAGAGTGCAGCTGCTTTTGAATCTGAACTGGATGAAGCAGTTCCTTTTGTTATTTCCCTCAGTTAACATTTACTTACAGGCTTGCTCAGATGCTGCAGAGGAAGTCAGTCATGAACTGCTACAAGGCACAGGAGCAGTACAAAATACCAGGAAATAACAGTTTCTGTGACAGGATTGGAACATGAGGCTCTGAAAATATAAAAAGGTGGCATCAAGTGTCAGAAATAATACTGCTTTGAACTTTACAGCCCTAGAAATTCCTCTTCTGTAACTCAAGCTGTTTAGGATCATAAACAGTTATTCTCAGTACTGCTGAAACCACTGTGACACTCATATCATTTTGATGTTTGATGTCTGTCATGCATCAGAAGGCAAACACAATTACATTTCAGGAATATCTCAGAGCTGTTTAAGAAGTCAAGGTTAGTCACAGGATGCTTTTGATGCTCCTCTTCTCTAAAACACTGTAGAGTTTTAAGTGTAGTGAGGATGTTCTAGTTAAGGTTTGAGAGATGATTGTTGGGCAGACACTTCAACTTACATTTCTAACAAATGACAGAGTCAGTGACCTCTTGTCAAACTGTGGGGAAATGATCAGTAGTACTGAGGGCTCTGGGAATCTAAGGTGAAAAGGTAACACTTCATTTTGGAAGAAGTGGAGTTTTTTAAATGAGCCTTGTGTTGTTTAGGTCATGCTTCTCAGTTACCATTCATCAAAACACCCTGGTTTGGATTCTGTGTCAGTGATGCAGCCCATTGCAAGAGCTGCTGCTTTGCTTTAGTAATTTTGTTTTGTTGTTTGAAAGAAAATGGCTCCTATGGTGTTCAAGCTTCTTCCATGCATGCTCACCTACCTGTGCTGATGCAAGATAGAACCAAACCAGCCCTTTCATCTTGGATAAAAGTGTGTGTGCAACAGGTGCACAATGTTGTACTCAGTCTATTATTTTAGAGTTTGGTGGCAGAAAAGGCAAGGACAACATTAAGTCTGTTTTGATTATCAAGCCGCAGCTGTTTCTAAGGGCCTTTTGAGAACCTGAGTGTGTCGAAAATCCTTGAAAAGTCTGCAGCAGTCCTTGGCAGATTTCCATCTGCCTCTCTTCCCCACACCCTTCAATAGAAGTCCTGCATCTTGGTCTTGAGATCATCAGTGACAATCAGATGTTGCTATTATTGCTGCTGTGTTATTCTCTGGGATTGTTTAATCAGTGTGTAAAGTCAGGCCACTGTCTTCCAAATGTTTTGTGCTCCTTCTTTTTGTGCTCAAGAGTCCCTTCAAAACAATAGAATGGCTTGGCAAGTGCAGTGCAGCACATGTATGAGCACTTACAGAATGAGCGCTTCAGTCTCATTAATATGCAAGATGGAAAAGCAGATTGTGAGAGTGAAAGCTCAGTGTGGAAAGAACAATGCAAGAAGAAATTCGTTTATATGAAGAAATATTTTATACATAGGAAGCAATGTTGTACAGAAACAGCTATGCTCCAGTAGTAGGGCTTCTGAAGTGAAATTGCCAGATATTTGGAGAAACCACTGATCCTTAGCAGTTCTACAAACACAAGCAAATTTCATTAGCAGTGTTGTGTTTTCAAATTGTGTGATGGGTCATTTAAGGTTTGGCAAACTCCTTTTATTTGTGAGCAAACTGGAGTTGTAAGGATTGATCTGGATCTTTGTTGTTCTCTTGGGCTTAGAGCTGTGCGCAGAGGAGAGAAGGAATAACAAACTGGGTGCTAACACTGAAGGTGACTTTTGGGAGGAGTTTGAAGCAGGAAGTCAAAAGGTTTATTCAGCTAAAAGTAAAATATCCAATAATATGAGAAAGCTGTGTGGTCAGTCTGCCAGAGGAATTTCCAGAGGAGGAAAAGGAGGATGGATTTTGATTGGAATACAAGGTTTTCACCATTGGATATAATAAAATCTTCCTGATTTAGCTTTGATAGGTTACTTCTCACACCTGTAGTTGTCTCTTTCCTTCTTGTTACCACTTTTATTTTTACTTGGCTTTTGGTGTGGAAGCCTTTTATTCTTTAAATAGCAGTGGTCCAAGGACTGAACCATGCCTTTGTCAGGGAAGTGTGGAATTCTCTTTGGTCTTTAATACTCTCCTCTAAAAAGGTTATAACTGCTCCAATTTTGAAAACAGATTTAAGAATGAAGAGTCAGTGTATCATGATGCATTCCTGAGAAGGAAGTAAAATAATGGTTTCTGTTGGAAACCTGGAAATGCCAATATATGCCAGTGTGCCCACATGATATGTACACTCACTGTGTGGCTGTGATATTGCTCATGGATACAGCAGTAAATGAAGCCTTTTCCCTGCTGTAAATTCCATGTTCACATTGTATTGTTCACAGGCACAATGCAATAATGCAGGTGATGGTTTGGCCACAGCTTTTGTTGGCTGTTGCTAAAAAAAACAAAACCAAAACAAAACACAAAACCCAAAGAAACAAAACTGAGCTCAGTCTGATTCAGATGTTTCCTCTCATGGCTGGCATGGGCTATGAACTTTTTGTGCCACAATTTAGCAAGTTTTCTGGCCAATCACAGAAAGAGAGAAATCAGCTCCAGCCAGATTCTCTCAAGATTGATAAAATCAGAGGGTTTTCACCCAACGGCAGGTTATAAGATGGGCAGATGCAAGCTTGGCTGTTCCACCAAGCACAGGTATTGGGAAATGGGGTAAGAGAGCTTCCTTCTTCTCCCTATTTGATTCCCCTGTTGTTAGTGAAAAAAGGGCTGACTACAAAGCAAATCCTGTTAAGTTTGAAAATTTCACCTTACCAATACAGCACTTTTGTTGAAGGCAGAAAAAAATACAGAGAAATATTGTGTTTCAAGGCAGTATTTTTATCTGGAAGGATATATGAAACATAGGAGGTAAAGAAGAAAAAGTTAATCAGTGTGCTGCAGACACAGCTGATAAAGCAGCTCTACTCTCAGCAGAACTAAAGAAAGATTTCCATACAGAATATGTATTGTAGTTCAAATTTTCTAGTAGCAACTAAACCATTTTTTGTTTGGAGTTTCAGTAATGGCTTTCTTTTGCATGGACTCCAAGATCTGCCTATCAGGAATTGAGCTCACATTACAGCCTTTCAGGAAGTAATTATTAGGAATTACCTCCTTTGCTGGCTGTAGTTCCATTAAATGTTTAAGTATTTAACCTTGTCAGACCTTGTTGTCAGATTTAACTGAAATTAGTCATTGGATTCAGGGGATGTCCTGTCCCTTGGTCTCGCTATAGAGTGGCTGAAAATACCTGATAGATGGTTTTTGGGTTTGGGTTTTGGTTTTTTTTTTTGTTTTCTGTGGCTAGCTACATGGCTCTAATATTCACAGCAATATCCTGCAACAGATAACTTAAGGTGCCAAAAATAACAGGCTCCATTTTAACCCAATTTTTCAGTGACCTCTTCTAAGTCCGGCATATGGAGGGAAATACATAGTAAGATGTAGCTTATTGTTCCCAACACAATCCCTACATGCTGCATTATTCTGGTACAATTTAACAGCTTTCAGTTTTGTCTGCTGGGAGAGCTTATAGAGATACTTTTGGTTTTTGTGAAGATCTTGGGATATGGCAGCTGTACAATGTCACTTGTCATACTTAGGCATAATGAAATGCTGGCTGGAGTGCTGCAGTGGCAAGGACAGAGCAGCCTGCTGCATTGTCTGCTCCTGCCTGGAAAGGCCATTCCAGCCTGTGTCCTGCTTCTCCTTCCACAAAAGTGGAAGCTGCTATTGTAAAAGCAGCCAGGTTCTTTCCAAGTGCAGCCTGCTTCTGCTAGGGTGGGTGCACATCTTCTGTCCTGAAGAGATAGCTGCTGCTGGCATGGCCTGGGGGTAGGGGTTAAAGAAAAGATGGATTTGCTTTGTTGTTTTTGTTTCTAAAATACTTAGAATGAAAGAAACCCAAGCAAAACTCCCAAATCAAACTGCAGACACCAAAACCTCAAACCCCCCACCCAACAAGAAGCCCAAAACCTTCAGCTGTTTCCAGGACCGTTTTGTTCTGGCAGTTGCACACAGCATTGTGAGAAGTGAGCAGATACATTGGATGGGATTAATGAGCTGGAGGCAATCCAGGCATGCTGCTCAGCTGAATGGGGACACAAACCTGGTTTACACTGCAGAGGGCTGTGGTGTTGAGCCACAGCAATTTGTCCAGTCCTGAGTCTGAAACGCTGCAGACACTCCTGCTTTTGTGTGCTGTGTCCCAAGGGATTGCGTGCTTTATGCCACCAGATGGTGAATTCCTGTTGTGAATGAGTGTGGAGAAAGGAAAATTCAGTTCTACACAAGCACCATCTAAACTATCTGTCAAACCTGTGCCAGGGAAGGGTGAGGGACTGGAAGGTGAAGCCTTTACAAAGGCAGGGGAGATGGGAGATTGCAGTACAACCCAAGGCATAGGTCTCACTTTGGTAAATAAATGTTTCCTTAGTGTTGATTTCCTCTTGGGACTCTTCTGCTGGTTAAAGATATGCTGCAGTGGTTTGAGGGACCACAGAACTGATTAAGGAGTGATGTGCTCAAAGTCTAACTTGGTGTTTGTGCTCTTCCTTCCTCATTTGATGGGCCTCAACAGTTGTCAGAGTGGCTTTAGAAAAAAGGGAAGAAAAGTCCTAAATATTTTTAATAGTGGAGTAAGGATCTTTTGTGTTTATGAAACATTTAATGCTAGCTCTAGCATTTTATAACCATCTTTAAACCACCCCCAGGGCCTCAAGGAGCAGTTCAATGGTATGTTTAGGAAACAAAGGGAATGACAAGAACTCAGTTGTCTTGATTATAGACGTGGTCGGTGATGAGACTTGAATATATGGTGGCTACTTGCTTTTAAAAAGAAAGCTGTGTTTTTATAACCTAGATATTTCCTATTAACCCTGTGAAGTGTACAGGAACAAAACCCACTTGTTATTAAAACTTGTCTTTAATTTCAATCTAGTGTACAAAAAGAATTTTAATTGCTTTTATTGTTTTAGACAAATCACACAGATTTAAGTAGAAGTGTCAGAAATTAATTAGCATAATTAACAGGGAGATGTGCACTGACTGTTTTAAATAATTAGGTTTTGGCCTCCAGCAAAATCTTTCAGTCTTTTCATTTGAGAAATGTTCTCCCTTTGGGTCTGAATGGCTCTGAGTGACAGGAAAATTCATCACCTTTTCACCCTAAGTCACTGGTTCAAGTGTGGATAGTAGTAAGTGAAAATCTTATTTCCTAATGCATGCTCAGTGATTTGAAACCTGCTTCTGAGGACTAGAGGCAGCTGAGGTGCCCAGAAACAGGGCTTGCTGGTCTAGACTTTCAGCACTTGGTTCTCAGAGATGAGCTCCTGTGGTTCCTAGGACAGGGTTTAGGGAGAGCTGAGTGCCTGAGCACGTGGCTCTGGAGAGGTGAGCCTGCACAAACCTGCAGAGAAGTGAGAACCTACCACCAGCAGGTAGAACGTGGTGGTGAGGAGGATTTAGCTGAAATTTTGTCCCATTCCAGAGGTCTGCTGCCTGACTTCGCTGTCAGCTAGTCGTTGATAATATAAAAAATGGGGCAATTCCTTTCATAGCTGAGTGCTCTGAGTAGTTTTTTGCATATCCTGGGTCTTCTGACACTCAGGTTACCAAATTCTTTCCTGGAATGGCTTCAACAGGAAGATAATCGGCTCAATTGCTCCAGCTTAACTCTTCTGGCAAACGCTTGTTCTGGGACTAACACAAGCCTGCTGTGAGATGTGGGTTTGCAGTCCCTCAGGCAGAGTGGAGGACTGAACCAGGGTCTGCTTTTTCCACATGGAGTTCTGCAGCAGCTACAAAGACTATTCCAGATGGAAGGGGGGTAGTTCATGCTTGCCCTCTGCCTGGGCAGTTAATATAAAATGTTAATGCTGCATTTAGATTTTTAGAGTTAGTCGGGAATTTCTATAGCAGTGTTGAGCCATCACAGCATTATGGTTTGAATTTCCAGCTTCTGAGAAGCAGCTTGGACATGAGACCATTCCTTGGATCCTAGTTTCACATCTACTTTCCACCAGATTTTGTACAAAAGAGACTTCAGCATGCACTTGTGTTGCAAGTGAGCATGTGTTCACTAATCACATTGGTAGCAGCCATATGCTAAAATGCATTCAGTCAAAAGTGTCTTTGCATGACCTCCCAGGCAAAATCTCTTCATAGCTATCAGAGATGTTTCAGCCCTCTTTTAAGGGTTGGTGATGAGCTCTATGTCATGTCTCTGAGCCAAAGTTGGCTTTGCTGCACTTTATCCACCGCGTGGTCCTGGGTCCTATTTTCTTTTTCATTCCTAAAAATACCTTTTGTTCCTTTGGGTCAGTTGTGATTGGTGAGGGAGCTGGGCTCTGTTCAGCTGTTTCTGGTGACTTGTGGAGTCATTTATCAAAGAGCCTGTGGTGCTCACTGCTTTCCTTTGAGTCTCCCAACAGCTCTGAGAGTTCCCTTCTCAATTAAAATTCCTATAGAAGAAACAGTGGCTGCTGCCTTCGTGGTTAAAGTCATTTCATGATTGCTTGAGGAAATAGGTGGCCAGCTGGGATGAGGATAAATCCACCATTTGTCCTCCTGTCTTTCAAGTAAATGGTCCATTGATCACCTCCTAATAGTCTTGCTGGACTAAGTCAAAGATCTGAACTGTAGCACTCTACTGAAATGGCAATCCATCCTGTGGCTATTCAGGTGCTATTAATGACACCAAATGGGAAAGGATATGAACAAACAGAATTTTGAATTTTTTTTTTATGAGGCAGAGAGGGAATGCATTCTTGAGAAAGCAGATTGACCACAAATTTTTTCTCCACAGAAAAAACCTCTGACACAGAATTACTCAGCCCTGCTAGGAGGTGTAAAAATGTATTCTGTAAAAATGCATGTCCCACTGTTACCTAGTCAAAATAGTGAGTTTCTAATTCAAAGGTGTTATGATTTTGCTTCTCCTTCCCTCTCAGTCTAAGCACTTTTTTTGGTTGTATCTTTTTCAAACCATTGCAGTTGTGAAGCAGGAGAGGTTACTCTGGTTTGCGATTTGGACACTTGAGCCTTGAAAGTGCAGGAAGACTCCTTCAAAGTTGAGAGCTGTTAAACCTTTCTCCTCCTAGAAAACTCCATCTATTCATCTGAACAAGCCATTTCAAAAGATGCAGGCTGCACTTCAAAGCAGACTCTTGTCTGGAGGAGAGGGGGTACAGAAAGGTTGCATTTCAGACTTAAATATAGGACAAGGAACAATTGCACTAAGGCCTTCTCAGTGCAGATATTCAGACCTGTTCCTTCACTTTGTGTTTGGAATTTCCATTAAATAGATCAATACTTGGCTTCTTTCCTGGTGTCCTATCATACTCTGCTGAAGATATTTTCTGTGATGCATAATGAGCCTTGCTGCTATTCCAATACTAATCACTGCTGAATATTAGCCAGGTAACAGAAAAAGCAAGCAGCTAGGTTGACCTGAGAGAAATCTGGGCCTGAAGAGTTCTTCCCAAGTTCTTATGACTTCATATCTTATATTCAAGACTGTAGATCTGTGTGGTGGGGAAGGAGGTACTGAGGTTTGTTAAAAAAGCCCAAAACATGATATTCAGTAGCTGAATTTTACTTTTATTTTGATGAGGATGCAAAATGGTACATGCTGAGAAGTTAGTCGGGAGGGAGGAGGGAGACATTGTGAAAGAACAGTAAATAGCTCGGGGTGAGGTATTTCATCCAGGGTAGGGAAGAGACAGCTCTCCCTCTTAAGGGGCTTGTGCACCTTGTTCCTCTTGATACCATGACATCTGTGAAGTTTTGTTTTTTTCATTCCTTCACGACAAAATTTCTTTCAATTATTTCTTCATATTTACACTGAAAGCAGGTGCTGTAGACTTGCACAACTTTTGTCTTTTTATTGGGAAGGAAATTGTCAGCCAAAGCCAACTATTGTATGTATTTCATGTAAGTTCCATTTCCTAAAGTGTAAATTAGAAGGTTTTAAAGCAAACTCATCTTGTTTGTTATATTTATAACAATAATTTCATAAATGGCTTGCTTAGATATATTAAAGAATTTATTAGTAATTAAATATCGATGTAATTTATTAGTAACAGCTACTGAGCTTCTACAAGGATAAAGGAGACAGATATGGTCTGCAGGGTGTTATCTCAAATGTTGCTGAAATGTTGAGCATGCAATTACCATCTTATTAGGGTAATAATGTTGAAGGAATTGTTCAGATATTTAATTGGTATCAAACAACATGTGATTGTCTGTTGATTGGATATCAATTGCAACAAGGCACAAGCTGACATTTGATAAGCAGTGGTGAGTGATAGCTTGCTTTTGCTGTGCCAATTAAATGCCTAAATAGAATTGTAAATCATTATCAAATCACATGTTTGGCAGCTTGTCAAGTGATCTATAAACATGAGGCGTTCTGCCTGTGTGTGGGAACTTGGACATTTTCTCACAGACTGGGACTGTTTAGCACAGACACTGGATAACCAAATACCCAATTCCTGAAGTTATGCTATTCCTCACTAGCAAATTAATTTGTTGAAATGGAGGTATAAATATTTACTGAATTGGGTTAAACACAGTTAAACCAGATACTTCACAAGATCTTCTTACCCAATTTGCCAGCAGACATCTTGTCTGAAAGTTGTTCCTTGTCATGGTTTAATCTATGTATATCTATATACATATCTGCCTACACCTTGATTTACATTTCTCCATGTAAATTAAGATTTCTTCCTTTGTTAAGTTGACTAGAGCTTTAAGACAGAGTACAACTGAAAGTCTTGGAGGAGAGAATAATTTTCTTTTGCCATGCAAGCAGGGTGTTATTTTCCCACATGCTCTGTAGAACAAGGATTTTGTTTCAACCTTGAAACAAAGTACTTTTGTACTGTTTGTATTTTTGCACTGTTCTCAGTGCATGTTGCAACCGTGACAAGAGTTTAATATAAAAACTAAATCAATGAACATATAGGAAAAGGAACTGCTGAGGGAAGGAGAGAAATCTATGGGTATAAACCTCGATAAGGCTCCTCATTAACTGATATAAATGGAAATATTTCTGGAGTTATGTTTCAGCCCAGGGCTTCTTTTGTTCAGTTATGCTCTCATGCTGCGGCACGGGAAGGGAAGGGGTGTGTGTTCCTGGAAATCCCATCAGAAGCTACAATGCCTTCCTCTCTCTGTAGCTGTGTTTACAAACACAGCCAGCAGACCTTGCCCATTCTAAATGAAACCCCAAGGGGAAAAGGAATACTTCCAGTCAAGTTCCAGGATGGATTTCCTCTGGCTGTCCCATACTGTTACACTGAAGGCAAAGGCAGAAGCTCTCAGTCCTGTGACTGACACTTGGCAGCCTTTCTTCTGTGTTGAGCCAGGTGATGCTGGCCAGGACAAGAGGAGGTGCCAAAGATCCAGATGGACCAGTTTCCCTTTTCCTCTTCTCATTCTTACTGCCTGGGGTTTCCTGACCCAGCTGATTGCTGATTTGGGTGCTTCTCCTCTTGTGTACTTGCTACCCTGCAATGGCTCTGACTTTTTGGTCTTTGCATCTGCATGAAACAATAAAAATGGTTTATAGTTTTTTTTTAGTTAACTCAGAAGGAACAAAGGAAGCATTTCTGTCAAATGACAGATGATGGTGGTGTTTGTCTGAATTCAGTTTCCCTGCATGTACAGCTGTGTAGAACTATATTTCAAAACACCACCTTATTAACTTCTCAGGCTCCTGAAGGTTGTGTCCTATGGCATATTTGCTCAGACAACCAATGCATCTTGCATAGAGCACTGAGAATAGCTGTGTGGGTAATCTTTTGGTGCTTTTTTCCCTGTATGAAATGAAATTACATTTATTGCCTATGAAAAAATTTAATTCATCACAATGCAAGAAAGCTTGTCACTGAAATGTTGTAAATGTCAACAAGTGTTTTTATCATGATGTAATGTCAAAATTAACTTAAAATAGCTCTATTACATGCAAATGAAATGTTTCTTTGGGAAATGATCCATTCTGTGTCAACTTCATTACCTAAACTGTCTTTGATTACTTTGATGTATAACATCTTGCTGTAATTCAAATACCTGAAATGAGTGCTCTGTAATCATCGTGGTGCTTTCAGCAGAGAGAAGATGGATAATTATGTGCTGCAACCTGAACAGCAGAGAGGTAGCTCTTGGCTACTGTTTGCTCAGCTGGGTTATTGCCATTTGTTTAAAACAATCTTGCTGGGAGGGTGAATAAAGTGTACTTTTGAATAAGTTGGGAGTTTTTTGAAAAGTTTTCACTAAAAGAGTTGCTGATAACTGAAATATTCCAAGTGCTACTGAAGCCAATAGCAATCCCATTTTCTGTTATAGTATTGAACAGAAAGGTTATTCCTTTCCTGTGTCAGATGCTAAATATGCAGTCTTCCAGCTCTTCTGCACAAAATGTTGCTTCTGGGGAGAGAAATGTACCAGATGGAGCATTACAAAGTTGTTGTGTTTGATGGTTTTTGTTTTGTGTAGTCTCGGTGGTGTGATGGTTTTGTTTGGTTGGTTTTTGTTGTTTTTTGGTTGGGTTCTGTGGGTTTTTGCTGTTATTTGTTGTTTTTGGTTTGGGGTTTTTTTCCCTATGCTTTGTGGAAAGAAAAAAGTCCAGACAGACAGGAATTCTGTGACTTGTTTTTTTGTTAGAGAAACTTGTGTGGAATCTGGGCTCAGTCTGTGCAGACCTGTCTACAGTGAAATGCATTATATGAGATCGTGGTGATTCACTGGTATATCATTTTAGAAGAGAAGAAATAAGCCAATCTGATGTTGGAACATTCTATTTCAATGTTTCCCAAATGGTGCTTTATTTTCTTTTGGCTGTGATTTGAATGTTTTGTCTTTAGATATATTGATACAGACTGGAGAAGTAAAAATCAAAATAAGCCTTTCCAATTCCCCTGCAAAAGTGTTTTCATTAGATAAAGATGAATAGAAATAATCCCTCCTTGCCTTCCCACCTACAATTTGTCTTCAAAATATTTAAACTTTAAGGGTTTTTTTCCTATATTAGATGAAGCAAGAGAGTTGAAACAGAACTTCTGTTGCCTTATTGCATCGCCTCAGCCATGCTTCTCTGATCTGTGCCTTTTCATATTGAGTACTTTGTGCTTCACAAATATACATAAAATAAATACATTATTGCTGTTAATTTGACAACTGAACTCAGCACGTACTGTAAGAGTCAGGGCAGTGTGTTGCTCTGTCAGCTCACTGCACTGCAGTAGTAAGAAATTTTTTTGTTTCTCCCTCTACTCCTCTTGCAGAGCAGATTTTCACACACACCCCTCCCTCGTGGTGAGTTTCCCCAGTATTTGAAAGATGTTACTGGGAGTCCTTTGGGCCAAGGAGTCACCCCAAATGAGGTAGAGTTGTCACAGCATCTCACTGTCTCTTCACTATCCTAGGGAAAAAATCTTCCCCTCAGAAAACTTCGGAGAAGCACTCCTGCCTGCAGCAAACACTTAATTTCTCCAGTTAATTAGCTTAATTGTAGCTCTGAGCAATCAATCTCCTGCTTGCATTGCTGGGGTAACTTCTGTGCCCATCAGAGAATCTCGAGTTCCACTTGTGGCTTGGCAGGAACGCTTGGGGAGGGGAGAAATCCCGTTGTGAGCTGCTGGAGGTGATTAAAATGCTGCCAGGGGTGGTGATTCTGCAGCTGGAGAGGGGAGGTGATGCTAAGAGTGAATTTCTGAGCCTGTTCAGGTCACATTTGGTGCCAGTCTGAGGCTGGAGTGAGGTGACAGAGGCAGTGCTGCTGGCCAGCCAGCCAGCCAGACTCACAGCAGGCACTGTGCTCGCACACTCCCCCTGATGTCAGAGGGGGTGATGAGAACAAACTGAGGGGTTTAGAGAGCCTTCCACTTCATCATTCTCCTAAACCTGTCACGTCCTGATCCACAGGAAAGGAGCCCTTTTCCCACTGCATTGGCTGAGATGGACAGAGCTGGGTTCTGTTGGCATCTTGGATTTTCTGTTGTTTCAATTTGTTTCCTAAAGTGCTCTCTTTCCACGAGGAACTTGTACAGAAATGCAATTTGCCAGTGAGTGAGTTTGTGTTTTCAGTTAGCTTTTTTCCTTATAGTACATGAAATATGACAATGAAATAGGAGTGTAGTTCTCAAAATCACTGAAACAGAGCTGTTCTGGGGTGGGGAAAGAGCAGTAGCTCTTAAATAGTTCAACTGTTGATCATTTTGCTTTATCAGATGTCACTTTTGGAGAATTTAAGGAGTGTTACCCACCTGGCTGTCTGCTCTGCTCTAGCTGCACTGTAAGTTGGCTGTGTAGAACACAGTGCTTTAGAAGAAGTACATTTCTTGATGTAAAGCATGGAGTGGAGATGCTGTGATGGCATTAGGAACCCCCAGTTTCTCAGCTGGTACTTTGAGGGACATGTGTTCCCTCTCTCAGGAGGACAGATTGACCCTCTTCCCATTACAGATGACTTACTCTCATCAGAAATGCCCTTTCTTCCTGGCAGAGGTTTCAAACACTCCTTTCCCCAGGTCGGCTCACAAGGAGGAGGCTGCTGGTGCATTGCACAGGGGAAACAAAGAGCTGTGAACAGTGGGAAAGCAAACCTGCACCTTTCCAAGTGCCTGTGGGACTGTGGGCCCCTATTAACTCCTGCGCCCTTAGATCCCAGCTGAAACTCTGTGTTCATGTTCTTCTGCTCAGGGCTAGCAGCAATACCTCAAAAATAACCTGGGAAGTAAGAAAAGGGAAAGGGTGTGGTGATGTTAGGTCATGGCAGATGGTTAGAGTGCTCTGTCTTAGCAGAGAATGTTCATTAGAAAACTCAAATTAAATGTAATAAGCTGGTGTGCTGGAAACTACCTACCAGGAAAGATCTTTTTATGCAAGCTTCTTAAACTCAGACAGAGGCTGAGAAACTGAGAGAATAGGGGAGCAAGAATGGAGACAGGCTCATTAATCTTCTTTGGATCATAAAAATAAAGGTGGAAATACCATTTACTTACCTAGATTTGTTTGAATGGTATGGACTAACACTATAAAACACATTACACAGATCTGCCAGGAGGGAAAATAAAAACACTTTGGTAAGAGCTGGGCAGGATTCTTTTACCTGAAAGCAGCATTTTAAATGTTTTTCCCCCCTATAAAAATTGCTGCCAAAAGAGCAAATTTCATCAAAACTGTTCAATTGTTTGTCTCTTCACTATCTGTGTGCCACCTTACAGAGCAAACAAAACTTCTTCCAGAATTGTCATGCATCTTGTTGCTGTAATGGTACTGAAGTTGAGTAGAATTAGCTAGTTAGCATCTGTTAACACAGCATTATATTCTGATAAGCATGTAAGAAGCATCTCTTCAACACCATTAATTTGGTCCTCTTTTCCTAGAGCAAAACAGCTCAGGTGCTTGTCTTGCATCCTCTGCAGCTGGGTATTCCAGCCCAGGAATAAATGGCTGTACAGAGCCAGAGGAAAGGATCACAAACCTTGCCACCTGAAAAGTGTATCTGAATAATGAATGATCCTCTTCTTTTAAAATCAGTTGTCTCAAACCCAGTCAGCAGCAGCCTGTTTAAAGAAGCTTGCCCTTGAGCTGCAGAGCAAGGATGATGAATTGCATAAAGGAGAGCTTTTCAGTTTGAAGCATTTGAAGATAAACTTTTGAAAAAATTAATAAAGTGTAAATTCCTGAAAACAAACCAGCAAAAAATAGACACTGTTCTGTGCCAAGGTTGAAAGCTCTAGGACAGAAGATGAGCTCACTGCTCTCCGTGCTCTGCTTTAGTTCACTGATTATAGGTAAGTGGATTGAACCTGTCATCTTGGAGAACTCTGACCCACAAGCACTTGGATCTACTGTTTGCATTCTCTCACCTTCTCCTGGGGAAATGAAATGCAGGCAGTTGTATTATAAATATAGACAAGGATTGCTTGAAGAAACTGAAACCTCAGCTTTCAAAAAACCTGGAAATCACAGTCTAGAAGCAGCCACAAAAACTGGGTCCTTTCCGTGAGTAGTATTACTGAACCGGATAATTCAAGTCTGACTTTTTTAGATAGTCATCTGATTTTGTTGCATTTAATTGCTTTCAATGCCCACTACAGCATGGGGACCCAGTTGTGACTTCCATGTGACCCCACTGCTGGATCTTTCCTTGGGATCCATGGTATTGGTCTGGGTGAGGAAGGAGAAATCTGGTGCAAATTCAGATCTTTTCTTTACATGGTATATGATGATACCTAAGGAAGAAGCTGTATAAAAAAAATTAGTTACAAACTTTTAGAGGTAAAGCTGCTTTCAAAGTTCAACCTGAGCTTGAGTGTGCAGAGTCTGGGGTTTATCTTTGCTGACCGCATATTAATGTTTTCAGTTCTCTTCTGAAATATCTATATCTTGTAGTGTAGTCCTGAGAGACATCATCATTCCACAGATAAAATCTTTTACCTTGTTGAAGCTAATAGCAAAACATCTAATATTTTATTGAGTCATGATCAATTGCCAGCTGATTCTGCATTTTGCTGACACTAGATGGCATTTAAAACTCTCACACCAGCTGGAAATGGTCCATTGTCTGGGAATTATTTCCTGTACTAGTCTCAGTTTCCTGTGTGGGCCCTCCTCCTGTGCCTCTTTTGCTAATAGAAATTGAATTCCACATGTCAGATTGTTTGTTATTTATGGGATTTAGTGCCACTTGCTGAAATCCAGATATATTTTCTCTGCTTTCATTCCTCCCCACATCCTAAATATTGTGAAAATCTCAACTTGCAGTGTCCTTTGCATACAGACAGGTCTCCATTCTTTCAGTGGTTGTAAGACAGGTGTTATCCCTTGTTACCATTACAAGTGGGGTTCATTGACTCCAATGTGTGCCCATTGTTGAAGTGGAGTTTTGTACAGATAATTCTCACCTCTATTAATGAATAGAGTGAGGCTGCAGGGGTTGGTGGGGCATGGAGTTTGTGTGTACATTTATTAGCCCTATATTTATTATTTCTAGGCCTTGGCTTGCCATTTGAGCCTCTATTTCTTCCTCTGCTGTGCTTTGGAAGGTGTCCTCCATTCAGCTGATTTGTTTCTTTCCTTGACTCTCTGCCTCCAGTCTGATGTGAGAAGTGCACTTAGACTGCAAAACCTCTGTTGAAACTTGATAGTCATTTTTACCAGAGAAAGCCCCTAAGGCAGGTGTTTATATTTCAGCAAGATTGGTCACAATGAAGCGGAAGAGTAGAGAAAGATGGACGCTCTCTGCAGATTTGCACCTTCTAATAATCCTAATTACAACGTGAGGAGTTGGCAAATGCGCATGTCCCACACAAATGTTTCCAAGGCACAGGAACCTCCTCAGACCCAACAAAAGCCTGTGTTCTGGCAGCCTCTCTGGCCCAATTCCCAACTTCCATAGCTATTTGCACTAGCTGGTGTTGTTACTAATACAAGACAAATAATGTAACAATGCCAGACGAGAAAGCAGGGAAAACACATTGATTTTTCTATTTTAGTTAGTACTTTGGTTCCCTGGGGTTGGTATTCCCAGGGTGAAGGTATCTGGGCAGAATACCGAAAGTTTCTGCAATGCATTTCACATTCAGCCTGTAGGACTAAAAAAAAAAAAAAATCTGCTTCTCAATGTTAGCTGATTATGTCTGTCGCTGATTTTGAATTATCCTCTGCTGTATCTGGCAATGGCCATCCTGTGGGATAGAATGCCAGCTTATACTGGACTTTGGGAAAATGAAGGAATTGTAAAGAAATAGAAATACCATGAAAGCTTTTTGGCTTGGGCTTGGCTCACACATGTTCATGGAGGCCACCCCTTTGCTTTGCAAAGCCCGAGATAGTTTCTCACAAAGCTTTCTGTGCCTTGAACTCCAATCTTACCATTGCCCTGAAAGCGAGTCTGTCTTACTCCACTTTGGGTTCTGAGGTCATGAATGAGGACCTGTAATTCACTGTGTCATGTAAACACTTCCTCTTGTCACAGCCTGACATTTGAAGCACCCCTGCAGCCTTGAGTTTCATCCATAATAATGTTTCTGAGATGTGCTGGCTCCGTTTAATAGGAAAAGAAGGTCCAAGGCCAAAGGTTCAGCCTTCTCTGAGGCCACAGTCAAGTCTGTAGCTCAGCTGAGGGCCTGTGCTGCCTGATGACCCATGTCTTGTGTCTAATTCCAGTCAGTGTTTTCCACCTGTGGTGCTTACAGGGTGCTGGGCAGCCTCCTGTTCCCCCATTTACTTGATTTGCTGCTTGCTTTTGTACATTCAGGTCATTTAAATATCTTCACAAGGGCTCTGAAGGAATACAAGTGCTCAGACCCCTCTGAAGTTGAGAGCTGCACAGACACTCAAGTGTGTCAGGTAGTGGTGTACCAGACTTAATGAATTCCTAAATTTCATGAGAAGGGAGTGTGCTTCTGTGTCACTGATAAATGCAGGAAACCAAAGGTTGAATTGCAGCCTAGGACTTCAATCTTCCATCAATGTTCTTAAATACATACAAATTGCTTACATAACTGTTTACCAGTACAAGGAAGACTGCAGCAACTCTTTCTCAAGTTTGATTTGATGTTTACAGATAGATAGAAATTTGCTTCTGACACAGCCAGGAGATTACATTGTTTGTGTGACATGGGAAGAAAAGGATTACAGTTATCTTTTCTTGTTTTACAGCTTTATGTAGGAGGAGAAAGATTACAGCATGCTTCCATAGGAACATGGAAATGATGGGGGAATTATCTGCAGCACTCTGAATAGCGACCTGGCATACATTAGAACATTGTCACATTACTGCTCTTGCCACTAACCAAGTCCCTTGTGAGCCACTAGGCACAGCTCTTCAAAGGGAAGGGAATTACCACTGATTTGTGTGTGAGTGTAGGCAGCAGCAGTTAGAGTAAAATCAGGCATTTCAGCGGCATGAAGGAAAAGGCCTGGCTGTTTAATAGAAATGCAGATTTTGAATGAACTGACAAAGACATCCTATTAGTTGAATGTGTACATTCCTTGTTTCGTCCCCCTTAAAGAACTCACTCAGGAAACAGGGACACATTAGCATTATAAATGGTATTGGCAAGGAAGGGAAAGGGCTAGAATGATTTATTTTTAACCTTATATTCAGTGAAAAGCTGTAGATGCCATTTTTCTATTATTTTCTTGATATTTAGTGTTGTTTTACCAGGGGTTCAAGTGAAAAGTGTGAGGCCTTTGATCAAAGGATCAGAAAAGGGTGTTTGGTTTCAGAGAAGGAAGTTGTGTTTCTTTTTCCTTTTTCCCTTCATGGAAAGCTCCTTTGTGAGCTCTGATAGCAGAGCTTGTCAGGGGATCTCCCAGACTCTGCTGCAATTACATTAAAAAAAATCAGTGCTAAGCTGAGAGATTCCTCCAATGCTGCAAGATTGTTTCCTTGGAGTGTCTGAGGTTTCTTCCCTGAGCAAACGCAGGGAGGGGCAGGGAAGGAACACCCTGGCTCACAGGGTGACAGCCCTGTTGCCTGCATACCAAAGTCACTTGGAACACCATTGTTTACTGGAACCAAAACGTGAATTTTCTAGTGGGTTTGGGTGTGGCTTCTTCTTTCCTGTAGGTAGAGATCTTTGGAAACTGATGTAAAATGCAGCCAAGTGGCAGGAGTCTGTCGGTGGGTGCCTATGGAGGTTTTGGTGACAGCTTGGTCTGGAGCTAGTTCTCCTTGCCTGGTGCTGTTCCAGCAGATCCTTGACTGGGCAGGGAGGGGATTGTTGGGCTGCAGTCATCTGTGTGACTTGTTCTTCAGGAGATTGGAGGATAACAACATTATCACAACTTTGGGGTCTGCTTTCTTCAGCCATCAAGCATTGCTACCTCTGCCTTTGAAGCTGGATAGCGAATCCCTTAGAAAAAAACACTCTTAGCTACACCTCTGGGATTCTTGTGCTAACACTATAAATCACCAGAGACTTTTGCTGGGTGCATGATATAATTTTTCTTGCATTTTTTTCCCTGTTTGATATTTATTAAAAAAAAATCTGCTACAGGTGAGAAGATGGAAATATGAGTGTTAGTGAGAAAGCCAAGAGACTGACAGCAGGCATGAAAAACAGATTGTAACAACTGGTGGAACAAAACTGTGAATATTAAAGGATCTTGTTACCTTGGTAATTTAGCAACAGTGGGCTGCAGTACAGAGATGGGAATAAAAGGAGCTTGTAAATATGAACAGGTCAAGTCACACCTGAAGCGAGGGAAACTTGTCCATAAATGTGGTGTCCCCCAGGAGAGTGTTAAAATCTCTGTTAGGAAAACAGTTAATAAAACTCCTGGGCAGCACAGCTCCAGGACTGACATGAAACATAAGTTTCCTGCCTGTGTCTGCTGCAGGAGGGCTTGTTAAACACCCAGAGTGCCTGGTGCTGCCTGATG
This sequence comes from Geospiza fortis, assembly GCF_000277835.1. Lineage (NCBI taxonomy): Eukaryota > Metazoa > Chordata > Aves > Passeriformes > Thraupidae > Geospiza > Geospiza fortis. The sequence goes on from NW_005054389.1 coordinate 2,805,851, forward strand.
TTTGCCCACAGGGGGTTTCCCCTTTATGCCAAGGACCTATGAACCTTCACAGGTTTCAGGTTGGCTGTTGGGCTTCTCTCATAGATAATTATTAGGCCTTTGCGATTTCAGGGTACAGGTAGAATTCTTCCTATTTTTTTCTTGATTTTCCACATTATTTCTTTACTTCTGGTCCCTTCTCAGTAGCTTGCAGCAGAGGTAAATTAGTATTGGGCTTTCTAGTGAAGATCCAGTTCAGACACTCAGGGGTGTGAGAACCTGGTATTAATATTCTCTTGGAGCTGAAAAATCATTTATTGCAGGCCAATTGCATTCAGTAAATGGGATTGTTTTATGCTGATTTTTACCTGGCAAAGATACCGCTTGCAGGGAATCCAATCAGAAGTGTTTTTCTACTCTGTTTTTGCTGTCATGTTGTGTTCTGCTTCTATCAGAAATAAACTAATCTGTGACTGAGCCATTCTACTAGCAGAAGTAATAGATTCTCACTAGAATTAGGGGTATTTTGTGGGAGTTTCACTAAGGGACATAAATGTAATTTTTCTTTTTTTTTCCCTTGATGGATGTTTCTCTGCAGGTTTTTAATAGTTTTTGACACTACTCCTTTCTTCCAGTTGTTACAACTTGTTTTAGAGCAAAACCCAGACACCTGAACTGCAGAAGATTCTGGGCTGATAGAATGTTCCTGTCACTGCAATGTCACAGCTACATCAGGACAAGCAGCAGTGAAAGCTGCTGCTTTCCCTGTGTCTTAACCAACCTACACATCTCAGAAACTTTCCTTGGGGTATAGTAGAAAGAAGAGTTTTGGTTTGTTTAGGTTTTTTTTTTCCATGTATTTGTAAGAGGAGGCTATTTTTACAAAAGATCCTAAAAATATGCTCTGAAATATTTCTTCAACTTCACAGAACTTTCTGTGATTGAAATGTGTTTTAATCAAGTCCCTGTGGATAGATTATTTCCTCTGCTGAAGAGTATAGGAAGATCAATGTCCCACTTCCATTCTTACAGCCAAAAGACAGAGTTGATTCAAGCTGCCTTGTACACCCTGCTAAAGCTGAAGAAAAGCAGTGCCTCCTTTTAATTCACAGATGCCAGAGGCTCCATCATATGGGCTGGACAGAGAATGGTCTGGGAAGCTCTGATTGCAAAATATGTGATTTACATAATTGCATTCATGTTTACTTTTATCCCTTTAAAATCCCAAGAACAACAAGAAAAAGGTGCCCCAAAGACACCAGTTAAGAGCTGCAAAATATAGTCTATGATTTAAGTCATTAATGGCCATCTCCGTTATGCTGTAATTTTTATTGATTTTTGACACAGTATAATCATTTTACTCACAGCACACACTGAATGGATTCAGTAGTCAGCAAATTTTAAAATACTTTTATCTGACTCACTTTTATCAGCTTAAGCCAGTTGTATAACAATGAGATTCTAAATTGTCATAAACGAAAATAAAAGTAAGAGGACGAGTGGGCAGAAATAATCGGTAGAACATGTTCTTGCTTTTCCATCACACTCTGGAAAAGCATATGTGAGCCAAGCCCAAGCCAAAAAGCTTTCATGGTATTTCTGTTTCTTTACAATTGCTTCATTTTCCCAGTATCCAGTATAAGCTGGCATTCTGTCCCACAGGATGGCCGTTACCAGATGCATCAGAGGATAATTCAAAATCAGCGATGGACATAATCAGCTAACATTGAGAAGTAAAATTTTTTTTAGTCCTACAGGATGAATGTGAAATGCAGCCTGGAAAAAGAAAGAGCTGTTTTACTTACTAATTTATGGGCTCACCACTGACTGAATGCCTTGTATTCACCAGTAGGGTTTGACCCCAAGATTTACACCCATTCTTGCTTCATATTGAAAAAATAAAACAAAACAAAACAAAAAAAACCCCAAACAAACAAAAAACCAAAACCCACCCCAAACAAAACAAAACACAAAAAACCCCAACCAAGCAAAAAACTTTGGGAAATATTTGAAGAGTTGGCATTCTCTGCCTATTTTTTATTATTTATTTTTAATTTGAAAGTATTAGTGGAACAGGTTTTTTCTCCCCTGGGCAGGATACTTTGCAGTATTTCATGTCTGTCTGCATGCACACAAATGTGTGGGATAATTTTATGGATTGTTGGCTCGAAGTAAGCTTCTGTTCCCTTCTAGAAATCTTATGTTAAAAAGAAAATGTGGGTTTGGTATCTAAAATGATACTGGGAAGCTATGAAATAGGATTTAATGCTGATGAAAAACAAAACCCATTAATAAAATTGACACATTCCCATCACCACAACTCGTGGTGGGGCAATTATCCTTTGTGAAGTTTCAGCAGCCCTTGCTTTATGGCTCCCACAAGCCCCTTGACAGAGCATGGGGTTCTAGAGAAATAAAGCTTGCTCTGCCTTGCCTTGGTCCTTCAGTGCTCATTAATCAGATGGATGAATGGACTGGAGGAGCTTGCAGCTCTCAGATTAGTTTGGCTTTCCCTGGTGTGACGGGGTGCCCTGCTGCCCTCTGAGCAGCCTGCACAGCCCAGGATTGTTGGCTGTGTGACTTCTCATGTAACTGTCACACATGCTGACTTCTGATGCATATCTCTTGTAAAATTTGCAGACAGGTCCTCTGGGGAACAAAGAGACCTCAAAACAGAAGCAGAGAAGTGAAGTGCTGTCAGGGCAGAGGTCAAAGCCCCTCCTCTTTCCTTCTTCCATGTATATAGGGCAAGTGCATGTTCTTCTACATTCTTTGAAAACACAAATTCTCTCCTAGGCAGACAGTGCAGCACTATCCTTATGGGGTTTTACCTCCGGAAGCTGTCACTGAAGACAAATCTGCAGGCTATGAAGGAGAGAGCACAGGATCAGCCATTCTGTGTCCTTGGGGAATGACAAATATTTTTTTGCTGAGGAGGAGGAGGCAGAGCACAGATATTGCCAGAAATCCCTTTTTTTTTTTTTTTTTTGTAACTGAAGTAATGAACTCAAATGAAAGGAATAAAATAGAGGTTTAGAGTGGAAGTGCCATTTCAGTTTTAACCACAGTGTTGCTACTGCAAAGCTATAAATTAGAGCAGGGTGTTTAGGTAGGATGAAATAAAGGAAGAAAGGCAGGGTCCTTGGTAATAGGAAGCTCAGAGGAGCCCAACCTCTGGCAATTGCTGTACATCTCCCACTGGCATGGTCTCTCTCAGCTGGTAATTAGCAGGGTTGGCAGGAAGATGCAAACAACTTGCACAGGAGGGCGTGTGCTTTCCTAGCTGGGCAGGAAACTCGTTTTTGCTGATGATTAAGTGCCTGCTTTTTCCAGTCTTGGACCAGAGATTTGTAGCTGATTACTACAGCATGTTTTTCTGACAGTGATACTTAGAGAAATCCATAGGCCACCATGCAGTGTCTTCTCCAATAAATATTCCTCATATTTTTACCTTCAGCTATTGCAGGCCTCTCTACTCATCTTTGTGGCCCAAAGCTGAGACCCTGAAATTCTACCATCTTTCTCTGCCCAGGCAGGGAGAGGTCTGTGGAGCTCATTGGCCTAATCAATCTCAATATCACCTATTTTTTTTTCTCCTTCTGCTTTACTTTCTTGTGAGTAGAGACTCCTTTCTAAGAGTTCTTGGAAAGCTGGAGGGATGCTGGATTAAGAGAACAGAGAAAACACAGAAACTCTTCTGAAAGACCAAAAAAGACTCAGGAAATATTAATGTGGGTCAGTTGGTAGTTAATAATGCCTTACAAAGAATAAACAATTGTCAAATCCCACAGAACACAAATATAATCTATATATTTTGATTTAGTGTTTCAGCAGATGGAGCTGCAAGAGATTCAAGTGCAACCTCTGTGACTTTGTGCTGCTCTGTAGGTTAGCACTGCCTCATTGCTAGTGCTCACAAGTGCCCACTGTGGCTGGGAGGATACCTATAGACATTAAAAAGAAGGTGAGTCAAGGAGCTGGTAAATCCCAGGGAATAAAGGGCATCATTAGTTTAGAGCTTGCTGTGCTCTAGTATGTAAGAAAATGCTTTTTTTCTCTGGAAGTCGCCTTTCATTTCCAGGAACCCTCCTGTACTTCAATTGCTTTGGAGGCTCTAGGCCAGGTTTCCAGCTTGCCTGCATTCGTGGGAGCTCTCAAATGAGATCCTATGCCAATTTACACTTGTGAGAATGTGTCCCTGTATATAAAGTGCCAGCTGTACATTGTCTTACACCTGCCTTGTGTCTGACACACTATGAAGGGAACAATGGAAGTGGAACAAACAGTGATAGCCAGTCATAGCTGAAACCCTGCATAATTATAGAATTATAAACATAAATTATAAAGAATATCTGAATCATTTTATCTGTGGGTAAAATTCACTGAGCTGAACTTGGTCAGCTTGTGGGTGCTTTGTCAGGTAGCTGAAAGCCTCATACATTTATGGATGAATGTCTGTCAGACCAGCTTCCTCCTTGTGGCAAAGCAGAAATGCTTCCATAGCTCTAATGTCACAAACAAAGCGTGTGCTGCTCAAGGTTAAGTTGTTCTTGTCACAGAAAGCTGCTGGGTGTCTTGTAAGGGGGTGTTCCTGGGGAATTGACTTCAGGTGACTTCCTACAGCCTCTTTCATTCTGAAAAATGCTGAATCACTTAGCAGACAGAGGTCTGAACTTTTTGAAGGAGTGATGAGATGAGTTCAGGGAGTTTCTGGCTAAATGTGTCATCTATTGCTGTGTGATTCAAGCAGGATGACTCTGAATTACTTGTAGTGCCCTCATAATGCAACACTTACTTTCCTTGCAGGGGAAGGATTACAGCGCTGCTCTGAGTTAGGAAACTGAGCATTGCTTCTCAGCACAGCTTGATCTCTGCCTATTTTTCAAGTTACAAAATGGAGTGTGCCCAAAAAAGCATTTGTAGTTTAACTTAGACTTCTTTTCCCCATTCCTCACCCCAGCCTGCTGCAGTGCCCATGCCTGGTAATTCTGTGTAATTATGGCCTGAGATTTATTCACCTGAGTCATAGTAACTCTTCAGCTTCATCCTGCAACATTATGAGCAAGAAATTTCACTTGTATTGAAATGGATATTTTTCTCAGGCAGAACTTCTCTTCTGGAATTTGAGTAGGACAGAGTTTTTTGTGGCTTTTTTTTTTCTTTCCCAAATACATAAAGACTATAGGTATCAACCACTTTGATCTCTCTTTGTAGATCTAATCCATGACAATCTTACACTTCTTTGCTCAGCATAGGGCTCAAGGCTTCTCCATCTGCTGTGTCATCCCCTTGCCCCTGCCTGCAGCGCAGAGAGAAGGTTTAAAGCCCCACATGCAGCTGGCAGCAGGGCCTCACTCCTGCCTCTCTGAGAGCTAATGGGATCACAGCCCAGGATCAAGAGGTTGCAGTAAATCAATAGTCACAAATCTGCACTCATAAATCTCTGTGCACAGAAGAGCTACAGAGGGGGCTCTGTGCAGGGTCTTACAGACAGATCTCATTCATAAAAGACTTTGCCTGGTTACTGTGGCACAGATAGCTGTTTAGACAGAATATCAATGCTATGGTGAGCAGCCCTTATCAGGTTGTTTGTGCTGATATGATGTGCACCTGCCTGTCATTGCCACAACTTATCCTCTCACCTGCTCTCTTCAGTTTAGTCTTTGTGTTGCTTCTCATACAGTAAAACTAAAGGGAGAGGGAGGGAACCCCCCAGCAATCAGTGCAGTGGAAGGAATTTCTGGGAAAAGGGAGATAATAGGTTTTTTTGACTGGTCTCCTTGAAGAATGCGGATAGTCGTGTGTGAATTGTTTCAAGGGACAAAGATCTAGCCTGTGGATGTTTTCTGTGGAACCTCATCTTTGATGGCAGGGGAGCAATTTTACAGGGACGAGTCACACATAGATTAGGTAAAATGTCTTTTATTCACATGTTAGGTGTGTCTTCACATCTTGTCTGGTCATCTCAACTCTTGTGGAGGGCTTTCCATATAATTCAGAGACTCCTTTCAAGTTTTTGGATAAGGTTTAAGCCTGATACACTCTCTCCTGCTGGAAAGCAAGCAGCCAGTGCTCCTCCCAGGCTTGGAGCATCTCTGGTCAGAAGTGTTGTAGTGCAATGCCAGCTTTATCTCGCTGGGCTTTAGCTGCTCCAGCTCTCTGCCCTGCAGATGGGCAGGAATGGCAGGTGCACTCCCTGTCCCCTCTGTGTCAGAAGGCCTCCTGCATCCTTGGAATGCTCTTTGTGGAGATGTAGCTCTTTGCTGAGGGCAGGGACACCAAACTGGTGTGACAAATGCAGGTCAGTGCTGCTCGGGGCACTGCTGGAGCAGCTTGCAGGAGCACACTGCCATAGATCATCCTTTGCTGTCTGCTCCAGTTTTCCTGAGGAAATAAATCACTTGGCTGTAGGTGAGAAGCCACGTGGCTTTGACACATATTCACTTTTTTCTTAAAGGAAGAAGGACTGTGCTTGTGAAAAGATGGGACAATGCTGTGCCCTTGATTCGCTGTTGAATGTGGAAGTGGTTTAAAATAGGATAAAAGATACACAGGGAAGTGTGCAAACTGCAGAGCATAACTTGATGTATTTAAAACTGGAATGTACATAGGGTTTGGACTTCAGTACCAATTACTGTCTGATTTTGAGCCCTGGACTTGGGTCCCTTTGCAATGCACTTACCTCAGAACATGCATGAAAAGTAAATCTTTTTTTACCTGTAACTTTTTTTTTCAGGAGACATAAATCCACAAAGTCACAGAAAATAGATCTTCAATTTGGTTTTTAATTTGGTTTTTAATTTTTTAGTGCAACCTTTGAACTTGCAGAAGTTTATCTCCCACTGTGATTTTAATGTTTAGTTCCTGCCCTGGATTTCTCCAAGGACTTGAGCTGAGACCATTTAGGAACCTCAGGTCCAGAAGATGACTAGAGGCCAGGGTCTCCAAAAGATTTGGCACTCTTTCTAAAGCTGTGCTGAGA
>NW_005054389.1:2812827-2875165 GCF_000277835.1 Geospiza fortis
GTTTATCACTGGTGTTACTGATGTTCCTGATAAATGCAGAGTTTTTCATAATCTGAAATGCAATCTCTATAGTCCCAAATTGGGGTTTGTTTTTATTTCCCCTCTATTGAAAGGATTTTACAACATGGTGAGGGTACCTGTTTACTGCTAATTATCTGAGTCTGAGCCGCCTCTCTTGGCCAGCCTTTTACCTCCTCAGATTTTCTTGTGTTTCCAGCATATGCAACTCAGAGCTGGGTTTTCTTCCTGAATCAAGCATTGCACTCACAGATTCTGTAATGCACTACAATCAACAGGTTTCTATGATTTTTTTTTTTAATTTTGTTTTTGTTTTTTTCCCCAAACTCTTACAACTCTCAAAAGTTGTGCTTTCATGCTGCAATAACTCAAATGACCCTCATCTGAACAGGGATTCGGGGATTCATTGCCTGAATACTGCTTACAGATAGTTTTGTTTCTTGAGTTAGTGTTGCTTCTCTTAGATATTTCTGTTTTGTCAGTTTAAATCATGTCATTTACAAGTACAGAAATCCCTTCTCGTGCTCTTTTCTTCAGCATAAAATACTGTTTGAACCAGAACTCTGTGTTTTACCTCTTGAGATATTAACTTTTTCCTACATGTGCCTTTAGGCACATGAAGAATTTGCCTGTAGTGGCTCTAGAGCAGCAGGAGGTCTTGTCTTGTGGAACTTATTACTCCTCCTTGATTAAGCATGAGCTCATGGCAAATAGCTGAAACAGTGAGGGGGAATTAAGGGTGAGAATTTGAGAGGCTCAGCACTGCAGGGGCTGGTGCTGAGTGATCCCAGCTACACCAACATCCTTGATCTCACTGGAGCTCCCTGGAGGGGAACTGGAGCATGTCCCTGCAGTCAGGTGCAGAGCCATGTTCCAGAAGGAAGGGCAGTTGGCTGGGCATAAATAGTGCTTTGTTTTGACATCTAAAGATGAGCCCATGTGATTTGGCTTCTCGTTTTTTTAGATGGACTATTCTCTGAAAAGCTGTGTGACCTCTGTGTTGCTTCAACTGCAAAACCTGACAGACCTGGATAGCAGTTCTTGGTTCAAATTTGCTTTCCTATTTGGCCGTATTTTAGTTGTAAGATTTTACTGTTGCCTAGGCTATGGAGTTCAATTATTTTGCCTCTGTTTTTATCACCATACCAGTGGGTCAATGAATTGGAGTCTGCACTAACTTGCAGGATTCCTGGTTTTGACTCCATTCGCCTTCTCAGTTGTGTTTATGATACATGAATAAAAATGGAGGAGGTGTGAAATTGTTAAAAATGAGCTTCAAGAACTACAGCAGGGATGGGGAGAGAAAGAAATGCCTGTACTCAGATACTTGAGGCAGTGCAAGTTTTATGTTGGTGTCTCTGCACATATACAATACTTGAAACTGCTCTGTGTTTGTCTTCTATCCTTCTTAGGTTATTTATAACTCTTGTATGTCTATTTCTGTCTTGGCATTTAGGAATGAATTAGGTTTTACTGTTCCTTGTTACTTTAGAGTGCTAATGGGACTTGTGTGTATTTTAAAGGACCAAAGAGCCAAGATGTTTCACTAGGCAGACAAATATTTTTTTTATTAAAGAGATAGTAGTCAATAAGTAAATGAATGCCTTTGCAAGAACTCATTTATTAATGGACAGAGCTATGAAATCAATCAGCTGAAGTGCTAGTGACAGACATCCTGTCTTAAACATTCACCCTGTGTTGGCTGACTCATGCTTGGAAATGTTGCAGCTTCACTTGGGACAGTATTTTTTAGTCAAGAATATCAAAGAGTGATACAGATTTTTATTTCTTTTTAAAATTTCCCCATGTTTAATTTGTCTTGGGAAGTAGTTGTTTTATCATGTTCTGGTACTGGGCGTCCTTTAATACAGCCAAAAGCTGGTCCTCCCTTTGAATTATCCTGTAGCTGCCATAAATGTGTCCAGCTTCTTTTAATCCAGCAAACTGCTGTGGGAGTTTTTATCATTTTCACTGTTTTTCTCTGAACTCATAATCATTGCTGTCTTTCTAGTCATACTCCTAAACATTAACTCACTAATAACCACACACCTTCACTGCCTGAGCCTGGAAATCTGAGTTCAGACACAAACTGGCACATGTGGCATCAACTCAGGGATAAAGTTGAGGCTGTATTACAAAATTGAGTGCACAATGTTACTTTCCTTTGATGTTAAAGGCAATCCTAATATTGAAGAAAGTTCTTGTTGAGGAACAAAATCAGTTTTGAAAAATTTCAGAACACTCTCTTGAAAATGGTAATGTTTTTCCATCAGGAAACAGTAGTTTTCTGATAGTCCTATGAGGTTCCTCATAGTCAGAGAATTTCTGCCTGTATCTGGTCCATTTATGCAAATTCCTATTATGTCTCTCTATACAGGCATACAAACATACCTAAACACATAGTGGTTTATTCTGCTGTCAAGTTCCAGCTTTCCTTGCTACAGGAGATGTGTGGACCAGCTTTTAGGATTATTTTGTTCCAGATGTCTTAGCTTATGACTTTGCAAATTGCATTTTGCTGGTAATTTCTGCTCATGTTTCTAATCCCTCTAAATCTGGAGTTTTCATTACATGCTGTTTCCTGATCATTGTTATAAGTATTAAATAGGACTAGCAATGATGCCTCCAAGCCTCAGTCATTTGTCATTTAGTATTATCTTTTGTTTGCACAATTTAAGCTATCTTGTATTTTGTAGGGTAGATCTCACCTCAAACATGATAAGAATTAATTGAGTGGAAATTTATGCGATGCAGTTTTGAATCTCTAAAAGCCACATCTTTTAAATCTGCTAAAGGCCTCCACCTACTAATCTTGTTTGTCAATAAAAATAGTAATGCAATCAGCTCAGCTCAAAGAATCTGCCTGTTGCAAGCTCATTCTAGTTTCTTCTGGAATTTGAGAGTTGATGCTGCTGCTGCTTTCAGGATATCTGTATCTGTTTGCTCAAATTAAAAATGTGTAGCTGTGCCCCTGTTCTGTATGAACAGAATTCTGGTGTCAGAAGAATGTATTACGTGTTCTAAAGCTACTCTGCAATTATTAGCTGTGCCAGAGTATAAAATAGCGTGTGGGCAGGTCTCTGGACTTGTCAGGAAAGTTACAGGGAGAGGAGAGAAATCTCCACAAGGAATACAGGAATTTGAAAGTCTTCACTTCTGGTGAAACAAGAGAAGCTTGGTTTCAGAGTGTTCTTTCCAAAGCAGCAAATAATTTCAGCAGAAGTTGCAGCTGGGCAAGAATGATGTGAGATGCTTGAAAACTTTTACAAAAAGGTCATAGTGAAAATTTTACTCCTACTTATGAGGATTGACACCCCCTTCTCCCAGCTGTATTTGCCAAAAACTGCTCTGTATTTTTGGCTATTACTGGGTTGTGAAGGTCTGACTTGCAGAAGGCTGGTTTTTATTTTTGTGCCTTCTTGCTGATGGTCCAAGCAATTATTTATTCTCTGTTCTTGCAGTGAATGTCTTGTGTCCTTTGGCTCCTGCAGTAGGAGCTGAATTTCAGAACTGGTTTGTGTGAATGTATTGATTGGAAATTCAGTTTTTCCTGCCTGCTTGCTGAAGACATTGCTGTGATAGTGTTCAGATTCCTCTTCCTGGCTCTGTCTGTACTCATTCCTCAAGACTTTCCCTGGCTCAGTAGGTTTCAAGCAGGGTTTAGGTTTTGAGGTCCTAAATAGTGGCTTAATTCAGCCTTTTCACACTTCAAATTTAATCTTCAATTCTTATGAACCTGAAAATTACTAAATATGTCTGCTCCTTTTGTCATTTTGGGTTTTTTCACCTGATTTTGGACAGTAGTGGGTTGAAGTGGATCTTAGTCTACACTGCCCTTGTCTGCATGTAGACAAAGAAAAGGCTGCAATTAAATGTGGGTGGGTATGGAGGGAGGCTTCATTTAATTCACTCTGTGGTGCTCAGAACAAGCACAGTGCTGGGAGTTGAAAAAGAAATCATAGTTGATATTCCTTTTTATAATCTATTCCAAAATTGAGATGCAAATCTGTAGGCACAGTCCAGAGTAACAACCAGTGGATGTATTTCCTTATTCCATTATTCATCTCTTTCACAAGATTCTTTTGTTTCTGAATGTGAAAGACTTCCTAAGTCTTCACTACAAAATAGGATGTTAAGATGAACTTTTATAAGTCTCAAAAAATTATGGAAAGCTGTGTCTGTCAGTTATTTTGACTCTTTTTTTGTTTTCCAGGTTAATGAAAAATGGCCTTTACAAAACACTGTTGTGTCCCTATTTTAATTTTACCCTTATTTTCTTTTGACTTGATATATGCGCCTTTCTTATAGGCATAATGTTCTGTGATGTTAATTAGAATGAGTACATACAGCAGGCAGGGTAGTTTAGCTTGTGTGTACAGTTAGAAATCAGATTTTTGGGCAAATGACTGCATTTTTGGCATGGAAAGCATAGGGACATATGGCCATGTGATTGAATGGAAAAGAGCTAATTTAGTTTGTAACTCTTCTGACCATGTCTCAGAATGAAGGTGAGAAATAAGCCACAGATTTGTATAAATTAAGGCTTTAAATGACTGCTGTGATTATTTAGTGAGCATTGACTTCTCTTGCATGCTGGTTTTCAATCCAGCACCTTTCCTTGAATTAGACCAGGTGCTGTGTTTAAACCTATTCAATTGTGATTTCAAGGTATGAAGAGAAGGAGAATCCTGGGTAAGCTATTTATGAACCTTACCATAACAAATGTATCTCTTGTTTCTTATCTGAATATGTCTGTCTTCAGGTTCAGCTATTGCAGCCTTGTTCTGTCTTTAATTAGGACGCTGAAGGGCTTTCTCTGCCATCAAATGCTGCTCTCCCTCCACATCCCTATTACACCACAATGAAATCTTCAGATTATAATATAATATATAATAATATATTATTATGTTATAATATATATTATAATATAATATTATAATCCTCAGATTATAATATTCAGATTTCTTATCTGAATATGCCTATCTTCTGGTTCAGCTATTGCAGCCTTGTTCTCTCTTTAATTAGGACACTGAAGGGCTTTCCCTGCCATCAAATGCTGCTCTCCCTCCAGATCCCTATTACACCACAATGAAATCCTCCCCTGACCACACCTCTAGGATAAACAGCTTTTGGAACTTTTAGTTCAAAATCTTAAGTAATTTTTTTGTTGTTGTTGCTTTATAAATATTTTCAATTTTTCCATATTCATATTTAAAGCCGGGTGTCAGAACTGTATGTGGCATTCCTTTTTCTGTAGACAAGTGCAAGATTGAAATACTTCTTTACATCTCAGTGTTTCTTTGCTTTAGAGTGTGTGGCTCTTTCAAGCTGTGGCAGTCTGTGCTCAGTTTTCCATTCTTGAATGTCTGATAGATGTAAATTGGCTATGAAAATTCTGCCCTTTGCTGCACCTTCACTGCTAAAGAAAGACAGCACAAATCACTGCTGTTATCAGAAAACTTCAAGACTTTGGAAACCTGTATCACCATCTGAGGTATTTAAAGATTTGCTGTATCTGTGGTTTTGGTCACAGGTCTACAAGAGAATTTCAAAAGATGCAATCTTGGGTAGAGCCTTTTGAAAGCAGGCAAAGAGGGAGCTCAAGGGAGGAAGATGTGAAAAAAGTTGGTGGCAGGGATGTGAGTTTCATACAGTGATTAAAGTTTGGCAAAGCACCATGGGGATTGTGATGCCATCTGTTCTCTCTGTCTCCATTTGATTGCATCCTCTTGGGATCAGCGACAGCTTGATATTCCAGTGGACTTGGAGACAGCTCTAGATAGCAGCTCAGTAGATTTGATGGTGAATTTTGAGCCTTTCAGTCTTGTTCTTTTCCTCTTTAGTGCCAGATAAATGATTGCAAGGGCAGGGATAAGGCATGAAAAGGCCCATTTTGTCCATGTTTTGGGTTAAATTTCCCCCCTGCCCTCCTTGGGTTTCTGAGTTGAGCTGTGCCCCTGTCCCCTGCCACTCGTGGCTCAGAGGCTGATTGACTGCAGTGTCTCTGTGACAGTTCATTATTTACCACTCCACTTTTTAGTCACCTGTAGTCTTCATGGTAACACTTTTATGTTAGCATTTTATCAAGTTATTGACAACATTTTAAAATAGATATTTATTAAGCAATCACTTTGGCTTTCACACTTGAAACAGTCTCTTAACAAGGCTAATTTACAGTTAAAATTTTATTTTGAGAGACCTATAATTGGATGGATTTAAAGTGATTTATGGCCAGTCACATACTCTTTGATATAATCCTGGTTTCTAGCTCTATTCAACAACTCTTACAATCTAGAGCAAAGTTTGTATTAAGTGCAGCCAAAGAGAAGTGGGTTTATGTCAAGGGTTTCTGAAAACCATCCCTCATAAAGAGCGTGTAAGTGGCTAGAACTGTTGTTTCTTTTAAACAGCAAACAGAAGAAACTAATAAATACAGATTACCTAAATAAATCAAAGTCAGGTTGCTTCTGTTGAAATGCAAATCTGCTGTCATAAAAATTTCTATAAAGTTATCTAATTTCCATAAACAGGCTTTCTATTGGATAATGATTTATTCATCTAATGTTTTGCTAGAGATCTCAGCTAGCTCCAAGAGAAGGTATCCTGAATAAAAAGAAATCCTTATTATTTTTCAATTTATGTAGAAAAGGTTGACACTGCTTTCCAAAGATTTCAGAATGAATGTTTTGTTTCTATTATACTTTTGTTTCAGAAAATAGAGGTACTCTGTCTATTCAGCTCTGTTGCCAATGGTTTGGTATCTGCCATATTTATATTTTTGCAATTGTTTCATCTCTCCAAGGTGTGAGAGGGGACCCTTTAGATGTCCTCTAAAACATCCAGTTAAAATTGTGTTTAAGACCTCCAGACTGAATGAGAGCAGCTCTTTTGTTTCAGTCCTGCAAATTGTATAAAAAAGAGGTTTGTAGATGTTTGGGTTTGCTACTTGAGACTGGTTTTAGTTCTGCAAGTGCACTTCATTCCTACTGAGTGACAGTGGGAAGGACAGAGTATGCTGAAATAAAATCGCTGAAATAGCTGGGGGAAAATTTGTGGTTGCAGGCTTGAGCTTTCTCTGCTATTGTCTGCAATAAAAGAATTTCTTATGTTTGTTTGGTGATGGTTTTTGGTTTTTTTTTTACTCTGTTATTCCACTGGTATTGGCAGTGTGCATTGTAATCCTTGTAACAGACTTCTGACTACATGTTTAAGCAAAGCTTTTATTGTCCATAAGTGAAGATGAGAATGAGTTCATCAGGATATTTCATCTCTTGGTGAAGCAGTAGGAGTAGTTGGAAAGGAATAGGAGGCATGTTGCCAACATTAAGCTTTTGTGCTTGTGAAAAGAGGGAAGCAATCCTGAAGGCTGGTGCAAGCACTAAAAGCTCTGCCAGGTGTCATTGTGCTGCTTTATCCAATGAGCAGCAAGCCACAGCCTACAGGCAGAGGTGGCTGGAATATTAGTCAGGCCTGTTTGCAGGCAAAGTCGCTTTCTAATATTTCCAGGTGTCTGGAAACAAAAATCAGAAGCATATCCACAGGCCCACCTTTTCAGGATGACATAATGCATTTTCTTGTTTTTAAAGCCACAAGCTGCCTTCCCAGAGAGCTGCTCTTGGAAGAGGCCCCTGTTTGAGACAAACACTGGAGCAGGGGCTGCCTTTGCTGTTAAAGCTCAGCACGGGGAGGAGGATGAGTGGCTGTGCTCACTGAGCTGTGCAGTGTAACCTGCACTTCAGCCCAGCTACCCTGTCAGTGAGCACTAAAACTGCTCATAAAACAACCCCCCACTGCTGCAGGTAATTTTATGGCCCTGCCTTGAGTATGACAGAACATCAATAGCCCTTGCTGAAACAGGACTTGAGAGAAGGTGAGCCTTGGGCTACCTGTACTCATTGTTATGGTCCTCTTTCAAATCTGGCATTTCACAAAGTTATTGCAAGTGTTCTGTGAAGTGAGCCCCTTGGCTGGCTAGCATTTGCCAGTGCAGCTCCTCAGTTCTCCCAGGAGTGCTTCAGACTGATGCTCCTCAATAAGTGAGCAACCTCTCCTCTGGAACCTCACGTCCAGAAAATGTTTCAGGGTGGAAACAGTTCATTTCCATAAAATGTTGGGAATACCTTCTCAGTGCAGTGCTCTTGCAGTGAAGGGAGGAATGGAGCTCGCTTGAAGTGACTCATTTTCAGGGGCAGATTTTTATCCCAGGTGGGGGCAGAGGAACCTTCTGGGAAGGTGTGCCAGGCATTTGAACACTGGCTTGTGAAACCCTCTGAAACCTGTGAAACCCATGGTGAGAAACTTTTGTACACTCTGTCCTCACAGGGGTAAAACTTCAGGGGATTTTAGCTCTTTTTTAAATGTTGTGACTTCAAAATTATAATGACAATATTTAGACACTTTTGAAAACAATTATGGGATATTTCATGTCATTATTTATTCTTTCAAAGGTAATATCCAGGTCTGTGTGGAAATGTTTATTAGCTCTTTGCTTTCTAGTTCTGTAATAGAAATGGAGTTGAAGTGATACACATGCAATTGCTTGAGAACTGACATATACTAAAAGATGTCAGATTATTTTCTTCTTAACCTTAGGTTCAGAGGCACCTTGATCTTCACAATAGACATTAAGTTGGATAGTGTGCTACAGTGGAGCATAAATATAGGCTTTTTTGATTATATCTTAAAAAATGGTGCTTTGTAGAAATAATTTAAAAGAAATGGAGGGTGATCAGTCTTCATGACTTGAATACTATGAAAAAAAATTCCAAGTGGTATTTAGAGTCACACTCAGGATGTGAGGCTTTTGTGTGTGTTTGCTGCTCAATGGGGACAGCAGGAAGTGTTTGATATTATGTTGACAATATTGAAGTGAAGGAAAAAGTTGTTTCTGCACTATATCTTTCTGTGAATTGAACAGCAGCATTGTTATGATGTGGCATTGTATAAATGGAAAATATTGAAATAATGTGCTTGCTGTTGCAATAATAAAATAGTGATGCTGCTTCTAATGATTTTTAGAGTTGCTGCAATTTCTCAGTGTCTTTCATGGTGTCACTAAAGAATTTATATGAAATGTTTTTCTGGGGTTTTCTGTTTCTTAGATCCCGTATACTTATATTTATTGTATATGGCTCAGTAATATTGTTTGTATTTTATAACCTATATTACCTTCCTGGCCCATCAGTGCATTAGCTGACTGCAGGGCTGGTGATTTTGCTGTGTCTAATGGAAGGCAAATGCTTTTTTTTTCATTTTTAGCCAAATGATGTTGGCTGAGCTGTGAGCTAAGCAATTCATATGAAAGGAGATGTGTGGATTTACGTTGAGGGTGAGGCCTAATAGGTCAAGGAATGAGCTTGAGAAAGATGCAAGTATTGTGGACATTTGAAAACTTCTTGAAATTGCACTGACCCCAAACTGGGTCAGTATTTTGTGGCAGAAGAGTGTTCTGTTGGCTGTAGTCACCAGGCTGGTGCTGAAGCTTCCGTCTCTTTCTATGAAGAGATTCTTCAATGATCCAAATTGGCCAGCAAGTTTTCCCTGGGCACAGGAAGGAAGCCCTTACAGTGGTTGTTGTCTTTGTTCAGCCATGTGCCAATGTTCCTTTCATTTGTTTAAACAAGGAAAGAAGCTGGAGTAGGTGCTGATTTCTAAAAGGCTGGAAATACCAAAAAATGATTGGATTGCCTGTGTTAAGTTGGTGCCAGAAGGAAGAAGTTTGATTCTAGTCCTTGCTGCCCAAAGGAAAGTAAATAAGACTACTTAGCTTGTTTTTTTATTTTTTTTTTATTAAAGCCATTAAATTGTCAATGTAATAGAATTTAGCAGAATTGCCCTCTGTAGAGCCAGATAGCCAAGATATAATGAATTATAAATCTATTATCTTTACACCAAATGGGACAATCAAATGCAGAACTAATCCTCTGTGAGCAATAGTAAATAGAATGAGCAGTATATATTAGCTGCTGAGGAGGAAAAAAACATGTGGAAAAGGAAATTTTGGCATTATATTTTAATCCTGTGGTGTATTTTACATTTCTCAAAAGTATTGGGCATTTCCCTTCCTAGATCTAAAACACTTTAAAGAGAGGAGCCACATAGCTAACAGGTTTTAACTATTCACTGTCAACTTTCAGGCCTAAGATTGTTTCTTTCTGTTTAAAAAAAAAAAACAAACCTTTATATTGTTTAAAAACATATGCAGATCTTTGTTTAATTGACTGTAGTGCTTAAACAGTTTACAGATTCTTCTAAATTGATTTTTACTGTTCTAATTAAACTTACCTTTGACATCTACTGTAGTAGTACAGGCCACATAAAAATGAGACCCTCAAATTACACCTCTCTCCCATCTTGTACCTCTTGTTTTTGGTACATGAAGGCTCAGCACAAGGTGTGAGTGGGCAGCTGAGGGCCAGGTAATGTGACAGTGGATCAGTCATCTCTCTGCTTTGCTGTGCCTGCCTTCAGGGCAGGGGGGAACAAACCCAGGGGATCTCCCTGCTGGCTGGAGGAGAATTGGTGTGTTCCCCTTCCTGTGGTCACACCCGAGCTGCCACAACACCTGGACCCCTTGGTGAACCTCCTTCCTGTCAAATTATTCCCAGAACTGCCTACTTGTAACAGTGAAGGGAAATATTGTGGGTTTATTTCCAAATCATGATCTCATTTTGTGCCTTTCAAAGCTACAGGGTGAACATTATGCAAGGTGCTATTTACTATGACATGTTGAACATGAAGCCTGGATCCTTAGCAAGCAAGAGAGCATCTGGAACTAGACAATTCTCAGGAAGGTGGAAAGCCATCTGTGCTAGGCAGCCAAAAATGAATCAAGCCCAAGACAAAAAGCTCCTCAGAGTCCCAACAGGAAATACTGAAGTTCAGCAGCTTTCTCTTCCTATGATCACTGCTTGCTGTTCCGTGCTTCAGCGCAGATCAGTCAGACCAAGCACTGCTGCAAGCCTTGCTGTGTTCTAATTGCCAGCAAAGCTTGCACCAATGAGGTACTCAAAGCTTGCAGCAGCGAGTTACTCAAAGCTTGCAGCAGCGAGTTACTCAAAGCTTGCAGCAGCGAGTTACTCAAAGCTTGCAGCAGTGAGTTACTCAAAGCTTGCAGCAGCGAGTTACTCAAAGCTTGCAGCAATGAGTTACTCAAAGCTTGCAGCAGCGAGTTACTCAAAGCTTGCAGCAGCGAGTTACTCAAAGCTTGCAGCAGCGAGTTACTCAAAGCTTGCAGCAGCGAGTTACTCAAAGCTTGCACCAATGAGGTACTCAAAGCTTGCAGCAGCGAGTTACTCAAAGCTTGCAGCAGCGAGTTGCTTAACTGTGAATGCTATGTGAGCACTATAGGAAGCAAAACAGCAGCAGGGGAGAGGTGTTTGCTTCTGCTTCGCTAAAAGTATTGATGAGCACTGTGTTTATGGTGGTACAAGAGCAGCATTGATCAAAAGGGAAAAAAATTAGAGATATACCTGCTAAAACCTGTTTGGAACTGATGAGATAGCAGGTAGCTAAATGCATTATTAAACACAATTTTCAATAAAGAGATTTGGGGGCTAGTTTTACTACTACAAATTTGGCTTGTATATTGTAAACAGTCCTTCACTATAAGCAAGAATTAATCATCTGTTCCTTGGAGCTAATGCTCCAAGTACAAAAAAGAAATACACCAGAAGAGATAAATGAATGTTGGCATTCGTAAGTAATGCATTGTGCAGTTCTTATATGGCACCTGTGGCAATGCTCCAGCAACAAAAGCTTTGGTGCCTGAGCTGCCTGTTACCTCTGAGGGAAGCAATTATGGTTATTTAGTGCAGGAGAGTTAGATTTAGGGACTGCAATAGCCAGGAGCACTGTGTGAAGGTTGTGGGAGTAGGAAGCAGGTATCTACTAACTGTATGGATTATTACACACAGCATGCACACAAGGAGATCTCTAGATTATCAGGCTCATGTTTTGTGTTAAATGTTTTGATTGTTCATTGGCTGTGTGTCAGTAGAAAAGTGATTCACATCCTCTAATTCATGCTTCCTATCCAAAGTGCAGATTGATGGTGCTCTACAGGAGCCTGCATCTTTATCTCCCTGCAGAAATACCACCACACTCCAAGTGCCCCTTAAATCCTCAGGTTTGTGCTGTTTAGAGCTGTGGCTGTCTGTGCTGCCAAATTGCCCCACACATGTTTGTGGAAAGGTGCACCCTCTTTCCCTCTCTCAAAAAAAAAGAAAAAAGGTGACTCCATCACTGATAGATTTTATCAGCCCCTTGTGTATGAACTAGACAGCTAAGCAGGAGTTGGGGGGCCTGGAGAGATTGGCTGCTCTCCTGTGTGTGTGTGCAGAGCTAAATACTGACTGACCACGAGTCTGCCACGAGAACTTGAAGTGAAAATTACTGCATTTCTCTTTAATTTTAGAAGAAGTCTCTCTGATAGCAGTGAGACAAGTTTGCTCAACAGACTTCTGCCCTGAGTTAGAGGAGTGTTGTCTGTGCTGGAGGACCCTGCTGGATTGATGATATGTTATTTTTTATTTTTTTTTTAGTTTTTGTGATGTGGGTTGTTTTTCCCTCTGACTGGGCTGACTCATCCTTATTGGAAGAGCTGAAAAAAATTGTGCCAAAAGCAAACAGGAGAGAGAACAAGAGCTGAGTTTTTTATTTTTCTTGCCTTCTTGTCTCTGGTAATGGAATAAAACTAGGCCAAATCTGATGGCTCCTTAGACCCTATTTTATCTTCTGTCTCAGGCTGTTGTGCCTTTCTAAGAGTCTCAGAGGGCCCCTGCTCTCCAGAGATCTGGTGAAGCCAGGTCATGGGAATTCTGGGGACACAGTTCCCTGCACACCCTTTGTCCTGCCCCCATGCTCACATTGCTCTCCGGAGGACTCTGCTTCCCTGCCCAAGTTTTCCAAGGCAAACCAGATGTTCTGGTTTGCAGATGTTACTGCAGATGTTACCTTTGCAAAGGTAGCCACCTTTGGACAGGAAATTAGGACCCCAAACTGGGAAGTGCTCCTGGGTTCTGCGCTGTTTGCAATAGTGGCCTCTATATCTTTCTTCAAAAAACACTCCTGCAATATAGACTGTTAATTTTGGAGACCAGAAGAAATAAAAAAAAAAAACTACTTAGTAAGCATGGAATTAGAGATCAAAACAAATTACTTGGGCAATTTGCCAGAATGGGGAGTTAAATAGATTACAGATAAAGCCTTATTAATTAGTATCAAATCTGCTTTGGTGCCATATGGATCACAGGACTTTTTTCCTTTTACTCTTCTTCTTGTCATTATGTCTCAATTTCCTTTTCTCTTTCTGATGTGCGCAAGTGATTGTGTTACTATGAAAAGATTAAAAAATGGCTTAATCATATTGAAGGAAAATGCTATGAATCCTCTTGACTTTAATAGCAGTGAAATCTAAATTCAGAGAAGTGCTCTAATTGGCAGGTAAAAATTGTTTGGGTCAAATAATCTTTATCTGATGGAAGACAGATTAGTAAAGTGGTCCCAATTAATTCTATGGTTCATTTCATCAGATCAGAAAAGTAGTGCTCTAGTTGTACTGTAATTAGCATTTTATGTTTTACAAAAACATGTAAAAGTGTGCCCGAATAACTAATTTTTAATTTTTTTAAACACTGTCCTACAGAAAATAACATGTAATTGTAGTACAGGAGTTCAGAGGAAGGCAAAAGTGAATTTGTTAAAACAATAGAACTTGTGGTTTTGGCTTTGGAGAAACTTGCTTAATTCATCTCTGTCCCTGTTTTTTAACCTGTTTAATTATGTGCCATGGTGGCAATTCAGCTCAATGCTTGAAAATTCTTTCTATTTAAAAACAAAACAAAATAATACCCCAAGAAAACTTTTTTTTTCACCTAGATTAAAGGTGTAAAATGTTTATGAAATTGTCAAAGCTTTGGTTTTGAAGAATATGTACAGGGAGAGGCATCCATTACTTGCCAATCTGAGTTTTCCCTTTGGAACCTGACAGCCTCTGTAGGGTTTTACTGTTTGATGGATAATCCTCTCACAGCTGCTCTTCCATGGAAGGCTAGAAATTAAGTTCTCCTCTTTACCTTTTCCACCATCAGTTTTAACCTCCATAACAGACAGGAGACTTTCAAGTCTAGGAAAATAAATATGGAACCTTATAAATTGACCAGCAGTCAAGTGATCACAGAGCTGGTAGACTTGGTTGCTCTTCCACATCAGATCCTGATCACATGGAAGACTGCATCATTCCCAGGGCTTGCCCTAAAAATACACAAGAAATATCTATTATGTAATGCCTGTCTTCTGTCTCAAGCTAAATAAGTGTTAATTAACAGCAGGAAGGAACACCTTAAATTAAAAGAAAGAAAAAAGCTTTTAAGGCCTCCTGCATTTTGGTTTCATTAAAGTAAACAAAAAACCCCAAAAAGTAAAAAAACCCACAACAACAAAAAACCAAAACCAGAAGCACCCCCCATAAAAAATAAAACCAAACAGGAAACATCATCATTTCATGTCCAAAGTAAAGATAAGGAAAATAATTATATTATGTTTCTGCTTTCTGCTTCAGTACCCTTCAGTCCACCAGAAATGCTTTTAGTGAAGTGAATGTGTATAATTACTGCTCAGTGCTCTGATTGCTCATTACACAACAGACTCTTACAAGGAGAAGAGATCATTTTCCTGACAAGATTTAGTCACAGTCATTAGCACTCACCTTTATCTTGACAGAGAATAAGATGTTTTACTCTGAGCTGCTTGTGATACATTCTGTGCACTTCTGCATTTCCTAAACAGGGACCCAATTAAAACTGCTATTGCCCTGTACCCCTTCCTGGTGTGCGGGGACACTAATTTTGTTTCACCGAGCAATATTTTTTTTATTGCTCATCCTTTCTGTCACACTTAGATATCCACAAACACAACACAACGAGAAGGTCACCACTGCTGTGTCAGAGTCAGGATTGAGACATGAGATAAAGCACTAAAGATAAAGGTGTTCACTTCTGGTGCATTTTGGTTATGTATTTTCATACTGACTGCTGAGCGTCAGAACTATAGCACAAAGAATTCAGGCTCTATGTAATGAAACTATGTAGAAAAAGGTTTAAATATATTTTAATGTTCTTTGATGATAGGTGAATGTGTCTGGGTGTTTTGTTCCTGGTTCGAGCTCCTCTGTGGTGTGAAGGTCCCACAGAGGCAGGCATATGAGTAATCACAGTCCTGTGATTTCCTTTGGGTGGGAATAACTGCACTGCACTTGGGTGCTCCTCCACAGCTCATTGATAACAGCTGGTGATATTGGCAGTGCTCAAGCACCCTTGGATCTGCCATTGCAGAGAGGATTTTTGTTGGTATAAACTAATACAGCTCTGCTGGCTCAAAGTTTTGATTGAGTCTGAAGCCTTCAATTATTAAACAATTGTATTTTTACACATTGGAAAATTCGATTCTCAAGCACCAATAAAAATTTAAAAGGAGTGAAGTCCACTGTGTTAATTTTAGATCAGCCCAGTGAACAGGGAGTGTGTGATCTGTTCCAGTCCTAATTTCAGGGAACGAAAATTATTGCATCAGGAACATGTTCCTCCACCCTCATAAGTATTCTTTAACTCTTTTTGCTGTTGCTATTAGTATCAAAAGTGCAAGCAATGGTGCTTTATTTGGCCAGGATTGTTTGGGGGGTTTTTAAGTATAGCCTTGACCCATAAAGACAACCAGTCATGAAAGAACAAGCTTGGTGGGAGAAAGAGTTTAATCTGAGAAAAGAGTGTTTGTGCTTATGAAAAACAGGATTAAAAAATGCAAATATAATTGAAAATCACAATTTGGTGCTGTGCTACACAGAACTAAAACCTGCTCTTGAATCCTGGTCCCCAGAAAGCCCTGTTGACTTTATCCACTGAGCTGGCCTCTCAGGGCTATGCTGCATTACATTAGGGCTGATTTTTGTTTGTTTTTCTTTTCTGATCACTGGAGTGAAGAGAATAATGTGATTCTCTAACAGTATTTGACACAAATAAAATCCTCCCCTTATCACTGAGTCTGTAGCAGGGAACAAGGACCTGCCTGGGAAGGGGTTATGGAGAACACATGATGGTAAGCAGGAGTAAACCCTGTCCCAGAGCCTGCACAGCTCTGGGTAGCTGTAGGGACCAGTGATGGAAGGAAAAAGGCAGGGGCAGGGCAGGGAGTGCTCCTGTGTTCAGGGTTTTGGAGTGATGCAGGTCCTTATTTTACAGACATGTATGGCATTTCTTGCACTTCTGGAAGTAATTTAACACTTCCATGGAATGTGCTGTATGACTAATGGGAATTTGGCCTAGATATCTACCTGTTTAATACTCCTCATAGTTGCATCTGAGGCAGAGTTAAGGCTTCCCTTTCAATTTTTTTAATGTTGGGAGCAAGCTGAGATGAAGCAGCCTACACGGCATACAGCCCTGGGTGCCTTCTTCAGTGAAATATTGTCAGGCATTCATTGGCATAACACCAGCAAACTCAATTCAGTTTTGTTGATGTTTTCTTCTGCTGAGTAGCCAGGAACAGAAATACAGAATTTTTAAGTGTGGAAGAATGCTCACAGCAAAGTGAAAGCCTTTAAAACTAGGAGAGAGAGGGCCTGGGAAGGAAGGAGATGTCTGCAGTGTGCTGGTTGTGCTGCTTCTGTTTAGAGAGCTATAGCCAGCTAGTTAGGAAAAAGAAGTAGTGGTAGCTCAGGTGCTCAGTCTGAAAAATGGATTACAAATAACATTAATAGATGTTGTTTGACATATTAGTTGCAGTGGATTGTTTCTGCAAATCTTTGTCTGCGTTGGTTGGTAGTGGAATAACTCTGAGTATCAAATTTATTAGCAATGTTTTGTGCTCATGATCAATTTGCGGACAGAAAATTGAGCTCTGTTAGTTATGTAAATGGTGAATACTTCTGGCAGAGGCATTTTGTCAAACTGCCTCACCATTTCCCAGGTTTTAGTCAAAGCAGGATCTGAGCAGTGCCTGCAGGACTCCCTGGGGCAGTAGGAGAACTGAAGCCTTCTCATTCTGTGGGCTCACAAGACACCCTTGTTCCACAGAAAGGCAGTGTCCTTAGCCAACCCAACATTTTCATATTTGCTTTGTTAGTCTTTATCATAATCTCCAGGTTTATGTTCAGTTTCATTTTTAAATAATTCTTAGTTTAGGCTGAGGCTAAAGAGCGGCCATTTAGCGCTTAAAATTTGTAGCAAATGTGTTTCTGATCAGTCACATTGAAACCATTCCAGGAAGTCACAGCATGCCTACTGAAGGAAGGGTGAGCATCCTGTAAGTGCTAAAACTGGAACAACATCTTTGTCTTTTTTATCCACTTGCTATCTAGTACGCCCAGGGTGGGATGGTGCCGAGAAACATTGCCCTGGTGAAAACTCTAAGGCTTGTGCACTGTACTTTCATTAATTTATGGGCTTTGTGTTTCCCTTGCTGCTGTCATTAGCACCGCAGAATATCCACTTCTGATTTGCCACAGGAATTGTCACATTTTGTTGTCCCCTGGCAACATGTGTGGCTGCTAGGGACAGATGAGGAGGGGTGGGTGGGGAGAGTTGTGTGGCTGAGATGTTTGCATGATGGCCTCTTGAACCTGATTCACAGGCTGCCAGGGACAAAGCTCCAGGTAAAACAGGACAGGATTCTGAAAATTTCACTCTCTGCATAGTGAACTTTTAGTGCTGAGTTTTTCCTGTGTTTAAATGAAGCAGAACTTTAACCAGAACAAGAGCTACATCTGTGCGCACGCAGAAATTAGGACTCTTTAATCAGCATAGCAGTAGTCTACCAAAATACCCTGATTCAGGGCAAGGACCCCAAAAGTTGCTATTTTCACCATAACTGGTGAGCATTAAGAATGTGGATGATTTTTTATGGATTTTCCATTCTCATTTCTCAACCCCATCTAAAGCTGTCAGTGCAGAACAGAACAATTCTTTCCAGCTATTCACACTGGATAAGTGGACAAATCTTGTTATGTACACTTAACTTGTCCTGGTTTGTGATTAAGGCAGAAAGCACTTTTTTCCTCTCTAAAACACTTGTTATCAAATGAGATTTAAAATGCAATCCATGTAAAGCAATTCATTTAGCCCAGGAGATTATCTTGGGAAATTTCATCTGATGCTGGAACCCTTTGGGCTTCACAACAGCAGCAGTACCAATAATTTCATAGTAACAGCCATATCTACACAAAGCAACACAGAAACAGTGGTCTGAACAGGAAAAAACCCACAAGATCCAAGAAGCTATGCTATAAAGCATAATTAATCCAGGAATGCTGCATATTTCTTGTGGTAAAATGGCATTCTTAATTTCTTCTAGGGAACATTTCCTCAAAGCCATGTTTAAGGCAAGTAGCACTTGCAAACAGATACAGCTGGTAGCATAATTTGCTTGTGTAGTAGTTATAGTTCCCATTTCTTCTTAGAAGTTCTGTTTCTGTGCCCCAAAATGCTAATGGTTTAAAAATAGATTTTTGGACTGGAATGCAAATACTGTTAGGAAAAAGGATTTGTTTTTTTCCTCCTGAATTCTACAGCAGATATCAGTGGTGTGCTGTAACAAGTTCTCCACATAGAGAGTCTCTCAAAGAAATGGACCTTGATTTTGAGTCCTGTGGTAGTATCTGCATACTCCAATACCAATCAAAAATAACTGGCCCATTGTAAGTGTATCCTCTGGGTTTTAGTTTTATTTACAGATCTGAGGTGGAATCAACAAGGGCCACAGTTCCTCAGCAGTCTGAAATTTTGAGTCTGTTGAAAAGTTAACACAGCATAAGGAAAGAAGCTCTGTGAGCTAAAAATTATGTCCTAGTGAACTGTGCCTCTCCTTTTTGCTATATACATTAGAAACTCCAAGCCCAAGTATTTGATTGAGACCCAAACTTGAAAAAAAAAAGCCAAAAAAAAAAAAGGCAAACAAAAGAGAACAATTTTCACAAGATAGTGTTTAAGTTATTTGTACCTCATAATCAGAATGACTGGGGAACACTTACAACATATGGATTTTAATTCTTCCTCATTTTACATATGGAATAACAGTCCTGGAATTCCATCATTCCCAAGAAAGATTTAAGGAACTTTAGGATCTTATCCTTTGTGGTAGAGCTGCAGAGTCCGAATTGCTCTGGATCCCTCAGGACTCACTGTGGCAATTCTTGGAGAGCACTCAGTGATGTGGATAAAGCTGGGTCTGTGCTCAGCTGGGAAAGCACTGACACTGTGTCAGCACAGGGATGTGACAAAAACAATAGGTGGGTGAGGCAGCAGTCTGTGACTGAGATTGCTGGAGTGCACAGTCTCCATTCAGAGGGGAGGGAGCACTTGGAAAAAGAAAGGATCACAATCAGTTTCAACTGAGCAAGCAAAAAGAGACTTCATAAATATTGTAGGAAAGCAGAAAGCAAAGGGATGTGTGTAATCTTCTTTAATAGAGGAAAGGAATAAACTGATCTCAGGGAATTCAGGAGAGTTATAGTGCTAACAAATCTTGAGAATAGCAGGAATATATTGTGGACAGCATGGTTTTGGGCACCAAGACTCCCCACAGGACCAAACCCCATATAGTGCCAGTTGCTCTGCTCCCATAGGCACATCAGCTGAGGCTTCATTTTTCAACACACTGGTTCCCAGTCCTGACAAAGCAGGAGCTGTGTCAGGGCAGGAGTGCTAATCTGTCTGACAGCTCTCATGCAGGACAGTTGGCATCTCTGAATTTTGCATCAGCATGACCTGGAATGCAATACCAAAAATGGGCAAATGTCTGACAGAATGGAATTAATTGAGACTGAGTTTGCAATCTGTTTTCCTTGGATAAAAATTAGTTTTTACCAGTGCAAATACTAAATAATTATTTTTTAATAAAAATACATAACTAATGAACTTGCATATGGTAACACTGTAATTTTTTTTCCAGTACAAGGATCTGTGTTAATACCAAAGCAGGTCACTCATCAGCCTCATAGAAATTGAGGAGATGCTTTCTTAGTGTCTCCATGCAGTTTCAGAAACTGGTTTACCATTTTGTTCTCTTTAAAATGAGAGTTCTCATGTCCTCACAATAAGATTTGCAGACAACACTCTGTAAGGATGAAATAAAGTGAAAAAGCAATGAAGAATCAGAAAAAAATAGTGCAGAAAAGGGTTCAGAGTTTCTTTCCTTCTCTCACTCGTGTTTCTACACTCATAAGAATGTAATGCAAATGCATTGCAATATATTTTAAATGCAAAGCAATGCATTTTTGATATTTCATGCTGACATTATAATTTTTCTAATATTTAAAGTATACTGTTTTTACTGTAGAGAAAAAAGAAAAAAGGGAATAAGAATTCTGTGAGTGAAGAATTATCCAAAGAAGAGTCAGAAGTAGAGCAGGGAGCCAGGACATGCATGTGGTCCTGGAGTTGTGCCCTAAACATGGAAGTTGGATTGGAATCACAGCCCAGTGAAAAGAAGAATGCATAACTAAAAGTATTCAGAAACAAAATCTGAGGGAGAGAGCCGGAAAGGCCAAGACTAAAGAGAAATAAAAACCAAAGAAATGTAAACAACTCTAATGAGATTTTAGCAATATACTCAAAGTAAGAAGGAAAGAAATAAAAAATAAGTATGTACTAAAAATTATGAAACATTCCTTCTGTTTTCATATAAGCCATTCCTACTTATATTGGGTATGTATTTAATGAAAATGGGATTAATGAGAAGATAGAAGTCAAAGCAGGTCAAATATATGTAATATTGAAGAATGGTGTAAATCCACATGGACAGGACCAAGAGAGTCACCCTAAGGCATTTAAAAATGGGCCAATTGCTAATGAATTCCTAAAGGAATTATGGTATTCATTTATTTAAAGGGACTTGAGTACATTTGCAGCTGGTCATCTTCACTGTAATCCCCATGAGGGTTATGTTCTAAATTATTACCTAGGCAGTTGTTGTGTAGCTTCAGGATAGTGAGGAAGTAAAGTTAAATTCAGCCAAGGTAAATCTAGGAGTAACAGATGACATTAATTTATCACCCACTCTCCTTTTTTTCTGCTTTGGTTACTGGTCTTGTAGTCTTTAAAAAAAATTTATTATTAAATACAGGGAAAAAACCAGGCAGTGATAAATGGTCATTTTGGCCAAGGAGTAAAGTTACCAGAAGGACCTTATGAAAATATGTTGTGGGAATTATGTCATTCCATGCATTTATAGCTTAGTAAAAAATGGAGTTGAAGATTAAACCAAAAATACCTACAATTGAAGAAAAAGGTCAGGGTAGTTCAACGTAAGTCTGCTTAGGATGAATTGCAAAATGATTATTCAATGCTGAATGACTAGGTGATAAAATGGCAGATGAAATCCAAGGCTGATGAATGTAAAATAATGATACCAGGAAAAATAACTTCTAAGGCATATGCCATGGTAAGTTTTACCTTAGCTACTCCCATTCAGAAGGACCTTCCTTAAGGTCACTGAGTGTAGTTCACTGCAAATATCATCTGTGTGCTCAGTCACACAGAAAAGGCAAACAGACTCATAAAAATTATTAGGGGAAAAAGAAGAACAAAATAGAAAACATCTTTATGCCATCTATAAATCCAGACTTTCCCTGCACAGTGAACTCAGCAGGCAGCTCTGGCCACTCCTTGGAAAATGGCAGAGGGAAAGCAAACACTGAGAAGGGCAGCAGAGGTGCTGAGAGGTAGGAAATGCCTTCTATGTGCAGATCTGGTTAGGCAGATCCTGAGGACTTGTAGAAGAAATACAGCTGGGATATCCAGACACAGGAGGCACATAGGACATGCCACTAATTCTTGTGTTGCAGAGGACACAGTCTCAAGCTGCGCCAAGGGAGATACAGGCTAGAATTAAGGAGGAAGGTTTTCACAGAAAGAGTGGTCAAATACTGGAACCATCTTCCCAGGGAGGTGGTGGAGTCACCATCCCTTGATGTGTTTAAAAAGAGACTGGATCCGGCACTGGGTGCCATGATCTAGTTGAGGTGTTAGAAGATGGGTTGGACTCGATGATCTTAAAGGTCTCTTCCAACCTAGAAATTCTGTGATTCTGTGATTCAGTTATAGCTCCTCTTTCCTCCAGCTGGAATTGAGGATGGATACAGTCTCTGTGAAAGTACATGCCTTGGTCCACGAAATTTCACTCACTTAAACATATTTTGGTAGGGTTTTAAAGAAATATCTGTTATGGTATTATTGACTGTATTTGCAAAAAATGCTCTCTGCCCCATGGGAAATTAGATATTTTTAATAGTGCTCTGAGTGCTCCTCAGGCATGACCCACATGAATTCCAATGTTTTGGTCAATGCTGCAATTCTGAAGTATGAGCACATCAGTCCTCAAAAGAGGACTGAGTCCAGGAAGAGGAAAGATTGGCTAATTAGTGAGTTCTATTCTGTCAAATATCTTTTTATATTTACCGTTGAGTTCTGTGTTGTTTGGGGTTTTTTTTTTCCTAATTTGAAATTTTTGTTGATTTTTTGTTTGTTTTGTTTAGGTTTTTGTTTGTTTGTTTGTTTTTTTACAATAAAGCTGCAATGCTATCATTTTTGGTGTTAAAATGAGAGATTTTTGGTGATTAGAATAAGAGACTTATGTAGTATGGAAGTCTGTGTAGTATAGGTAAAGAATGAATTGTTTCTCATGGGGGAAATAATTAGCTGAATTAGTATAGGGGTTTTAGTGATCTAAATATATTTTACAAGGGTTAAGGGTAATTGTTCTGCACTTCTGTGGTTCACAGCTAAGTCTGTTGTAATAATGCTGCTAATAAAGTATTTTATGTGTCAGCCTTCACCATTATTGCAGAAAAGGCACTGAATGCTTCAATCTTCTCTGTCTCACGTTCCCCTGAAACAAAGTTTGTGCTAAAACTCAGTGAACTCAATTTAGACAGAACAACTCCATGCCCCATGCTTCACTCCTTGATAAGGATAGAAATTGTGTGGATTTTCAGGCTAAAAAAACAAGACTTGAGAGTAATTTCTACACATCACTGCTTGGACTTAAAGGTTTGGTAGCATCATTTGTCAGAGACTTACTTATTTTTTTATCAGTAAGATCTGCATGCATACAGTGAAATCTCAATAATTCTAATATTTACTGATAGTTTGAGTTTGCAGCATCCCGTGGCAGAGTTAGGCACAGAGTCCTTTGGGACTGAGGCATCTCTAAGGCAGGCAGCTGTAATATAGAGATGCTGGAATTAATCCTGAGAGGTTGTCCTTTGTCTCACACGTGTCACGGGGACCTCCTGACACTGGGGACCTGGATGACAGATCTTAGAACAGGCATAATCCTAGTTCACAAAAGGCTATGTCCAGTGATGAAAAATTTGTCAGAAAAAATTAGGCTTTGTTCCAGGCACTGGTTTTAGTCAGCTTAATCAGCAGTATGTGATTCTGTGGCACTTCATTTGTTTTAAACCCAAATTAACCTCTGTTACAGAGCTTCTGCTTAGTTTCTGTAAATTAACAACAGGATATGACTTTTTGGAGCTGAGGTTATGTTAAAAAAAAGCACAGATGTGCAGAAAATAATAGCCAGCTGAATGGGAAGCTTGTTAATGCTTTTCTTGCAGTTATGTTCCTAATTACTTATTTTAAAGACAAAGTGAAGCTGCATGTTTTCTGTTTGGTTAAAGCAGATGTATATTGCTGCCTATTTTAAGATATTTTTCTTTCTCCCTGCAAAATGACCCAGCCCACCTAGCAGGCACTGAAATCATGGTGCAGCAGGACAGCACTGTCCCCTCCCTGCAGTGACTGGTGAAGTCAAAGCCAGGATCTTGCAGAGCTGGGAATATTTCCTTAGTACAGCTCCTTCTCAGGGCTGGTGTGCTGTTTGCTCCAAGCCATCTGGCAGAAGAAGTTCTGCAGTTCACAGGGAGTACCTAAACCTGACCTGTGGAGAACAGTGTTGAGCTCTTCTGTCACCTGTCTCTGTGGGGCAGTGGGTGGCTCCTTGCTGTAAGAGTTATTCCAAGGGCTGACTTCCATTTTGAGTTGATTCTTCCTGTTATGACCAATTCTTGTCATTCTTCTGCATACAGAGCTGTTCCTGCTCCTCCCAGCAGTGAGCTCAGTACACAGGCTGCTCTTAGAATTGATCCATCTGTTATTTGTCCCATGGATGTCAAAAGAAAGAGGCCAAGGGTAGAAATGGGCAAGTACAAGTCTTGTACAGCAGCTGGTTGGAGTAAACTGAGGTAGAGTCTGGCAATAAATCTTAAAAAGTTTCCCCTCTGACCTTGTGAAGTAAGTAGGGGGAAATGCATTTGAAAGTTAGAAACAGACTAGGAGAGAACAGAATAGAAATAGATTTATGGCAGTGTCAGTGAGTGGAGATGGAAGGCGACGTGCTGTTACAAGGGCTGCTCTCAAAATGAAAGCTGCAAGGCAGAGCAAGTCCTGTGCTGGCCATCTCAGCATGGTAAAGCTGCCAGGACACAGCTCCTGGCAGCACCAGCTTGTAATCTGAAACCCAGAGGCATTGGAAAAGATCATTTACCCATCCTTGTGTGTACTTCAGAGCTGGTTAAGCATGCAGGTGCCTGAGTTAATCCATATGTTGATATTAAGGCTTAATGAATCCAACTGTTTCGATTTAATCTGTTACAATGGAGATTTCTCAATATGCTTGTATTGCAACTGGTTTATTTCCAGCTTTGTCTATGAATCTGTGGCTCCACAGTGAAACACAAACTAGTTTACAGCACAGCAGTCACTCCTGAGCTGTGCCTTGAAGTCACATTGTGAGTGGGGAGCTCCATAGCTGTAATTCCAAGGAAGGGTTGTGGTGATATTACAGGCAGGATCATTGCTAGTGAGTCACAGTCTTGAATGCAAAAAGCCCCAAACCTTTGGTTTCAATTCATTAGGAAATCTTTAAAGACTGAGCTCATCACCTGTTTAAACTGTCTTCTATGATCATTCCAGTAAGTGGAAAAAATCCTGAGCCTGCTGTGGAGCACTGGAATTTGCCAGCACATGCATGTTGGGTAAATATTTGAGGAGTAGCTCTTCAGCCTGTGTGAAATGTCAGAGTATTAAAGGCAGCTCCCCTTATCTGTGTGTCTCTCAAGACTCTCCAATCTCTAGCTGTGAGAGGAAACAAAAAAATTGGGAGGAAGGGAAGGGAAATGTGCTTGGGCTGTGATTGCTTCCCAGCTTTGAGAGGAGTTCATATGTGCCACTGGTGATGAGGTGGCAAATGCATTTAGATTTCACTGTGTATCATGCTCCCTTTGCACTGAAGTAAAGAACAGGGGTTGGTAGAGAGCCAAATGTGCTTGGGCTGTGATTGCTTCCCAGCTTTGAGAGGAGTTCATATGTGCCACTGGTGATGAGGTGGCAAATGCATTTAGATTTCACTGTGTATCATGCTCCCTTTGCACTGAAGTAAAGAACAGGGGTTGGTAGAGAGCCAAGAACCTGTATGTTGCTACTGTTCATGCAATAGTTGTGAACTGTGCTCTGAGCTTGAGGCACAGGACACTCTTGTTTCCCACCTGATGAGCCTGGTCAGTGAGATGATGCAGAAGCTCACGGGCCCAGCTGTGCAAACTCCAGAGAGGCGCTCAGGAACAGCAGAGGGTGCACGGTACAGTGGAGACCCTTTCACAGGAGGCAGATTTTAGCCAGAACACTCCAGGGAAAGGCAGCAATGAGTGAATGTTTGTCCATTTGGTTGAAGGAGAAATGAGAGGAAGGATGGAGACAGGGGAGGTTTACAATTGCCCTTTTGGCTGAGATTTCTTTAATGATTGAGGTCTCATCTCTGCTGTACTGACAGAATGGGATTAAAAGGAAGGTGGGTGGAGAGAGAGGAGGAAGGAATGCTGAGTAGATTTTAAGCAGGCCAGCTTCGAAATTTGAAACAGCAATCACCTGTAAGTACACATATGAAAGCACTGAGCATTGAGTTTATGATATGAGTTTATGATATTTTATTAGTTCATAATATGAGTTTATAACTCATATAATAGGTTGCATTTTTCTGCTGAGTTTTGTTACTGAAGTAAGAAGTTACACCTGAGTCACTTCATTGCATGTCAGTAGCAGCAAATAATGCACCACGAGTCTCTGTGTCCTGGGTGTTACTGAAGGCTTCAGAGCAGTGGTGAGAAATTAAACACAAAACCACATCCAGAGCTCATTCAGTCACACCAAAGCTCCCCTGTGGTAAGCAAGTGGTGCAGCTGGTGAAGAGATGGTGCAAGGCTGTGCCAGTGTGTGCCTTTCTGTGAGCACTGGGGCTGTGCAGGGCGAGCAGGAACTCGTGCACCTCCGTTCAGTGGCACCTGCCCTGAGCCTGGAGGGGAATAGAATGGTAACAACTCACTCTGAGCAGAAGCTGGGGGAATCAGGCTGCAGCTGGCTCCCTGCCAGCAGCTGCTGAGTGTGATTGGGACCCTTTTATGGGATTTTCATGGTGTTGGTACAGCTGAACCAGCAGGTGCTGAGATTTGCAGGATTTGTTACCTGTTACTCACTAAAGGAGAATTGCAATCAAAACAAGTCAGCGGTTCCTGAAGAAATGTGGGGGTAAAGTAGGATAAAAACCACAAGAGCTCAACACTCTTCAGTGGGATGCCAAATGTGAAAGTGTAAGATTAGATCATTAGATTCAGACAGTGGTTTATGATCTCATAAAAACACTAATGTGCTTTGGAGCAGCAGAAGCAAAAGGCGTGGGACAGACCCTACGTCTTGTGTGAAGCAGCCCATAAAAGATGGGGTGAATTGCATCCTGTAGCAGATGAGAACTTGACAGACGCAGTCAGGAGCTGTGGGCTTTGCAAACTGCAGCTGGAAGGGCCAGGTAGATTTCCCTGCATGGCAGAGAGGAGATACAGTGTGCTTGGCTAGCTAGTGACTGAATATTCAGTGTATTTTGTTCCTAATCATTCATTTGCTTCATGTCAATGTCAGCTCTGTCAGCTGCTGTAAAAATATTTTTAACTGGAGAGCTGATCACCAGTGCGGTTTTGTCTGTGCTTTTGATATTATAAAGTGCTAGTATTAATAGTCTTTGGCTGTTTTAACATCCTTTATATCATAACATAGGCAGGGGAGGGGCATCATTCTGTATCAGAATAATTGTAGTAAAAAGTTTTAAGTACTTTAAAAGTATTAATTTAATTACTTTTTTGATTGAGATATCATTAAATGAAGGTAATTAAATGGTTGTTTTCAAACCCAAATTCATGTCTGTTTGGCAGTGAATTAAAATGAAGGGGGTTGTCTTGATCTAGTTTTCTTTTGTAAGTATGGTCCAAGGACCATCTCTTCCTGGCTCTATATTCCAAGGGAAATATGCAGAGGATGTTCAGAGTGGAAGATGCATTGTAAGGGCACTTGAACAATGTTTCCCTCTCTCCCCACACTGACTGCAATCATGTGAAGTGCTGACAGACTGCTGAGGTTGAGCTGGAGTCAGAGGAAGTGAGTATGCCTGGATAGTTAACAGCTTACTGTGTTCATTAATGACAGATAAGCCAGTCAGGAATGAAAAATCCTTCTCTGTATTCTTTCCCTCTAGGAAAGAAAATGGGAATAAAGTGCTAAGTTTCTATGGAGAGGTTATAAGTAGAAACTGGGGAAAATTATTTACAAAGGATTTTATTTTACTCTAAACTTTTTCTTAAATGTCTTTTCTATTTAGTCTCTAAAAATTCTATGAATACAAAGTTTTTTTAACCTACAAAATGTTTTGACAACATTTTTCATTCTTACTTGATATACAGTTTACAAACACTTTAAAGCTTTCTTTTTTATCATCAATGTGAAGGCTGATTTTTTTTTCCAGGAAGGTAAGAGGAGAACATCTTCCATCAAAGGCACAGTCTGTTTGCTATAAGGCAGAGAAATAAAATATCTGCAAGCTAGCTCACTTCTTAATATTCACTCAGAAGGGCAGGACTGATATTTTAAGATCAAGGGTGAATATTTGGAGAAAGTTCAGTGGAGTAAAACTATAAACACCTGATTTGAATTACTACATGAACAATTCAGTAGCAGAATTTTCCATCACATTCTCTGTGCAGAAGCAATGCCTTAATTTTTTGTAATGTGCCTAGAACATTTGTGTTGTATGTTTGTAGGTGAGCTGGATCTTTAGTCTCCTGTGAAAGTTACAGTATTTACCTCCTGACAGGGAGATTAATAAGATCAAAATCTTATTAATTAGGCTATGTAAACTTTTTCATTCAGTGCAGATCAATCCCATAGAAGGGAAGATGACCAATTCTTCTGTCCAGTGTGCTCTGTGATTGAATAGATGAGATGTGGGGTTCAGGGAACCATGAGCTTTAACTTGATTTTACTTCTGTGATATGACAAGCAACCTGGCAAGTCTGTTCATTTGGGGTTTTTTCCTCACTAGAAAAGTAGGATTGATGCTCCTGTTGTTATCTGCATCCTAGGGAAATATCTCCCTTTGTAGGTGGGTATCTGTGGCAGGTTTGAACCACAGGCTCATCACAGACACTTTTTAGGGCTCATCTCTGAGGTCAGCTTGATGTATTTGGGCCAGTTATATGCAAGCAGAATTTCCTTTGAGGACTATTTAATATATAAATTTTCTCTTTACATAATCTAGTGCAATTTATGCTAATTGCCTCTATCCTTGCCCACTTTGCCAGCCTTTTTCCAGCTGACAGGTACTGGAACAGGACCCTGAAACCATGGCCTAGCTTTAAGAGCCGGTGTTTGGCTCTACTTACTGTTCAAAACAGCATGTCAAGTCAAAGTCAAAGGGAGAGACTTCTGGATTAAATCACAGGAGGAGCTCTCCAGTCTGCCAGGGAGAATGTCTGATGAGTACAGTGTGATCCTGATGTCTTTGCCATGGCCTGATGTTATCCTGCCTGACATTATCTTGTTGGGTACATGATGTGAAATGGCATCGTGTTGCATGTGATAAAACCATGTTGCACTAAAAGCTAGAACAGTAATGACAAAGCCAAACAGGCTAACAATAACTTCCTTGAAAGCCAACAAATAAAATAACAGTTTTCTAATCTAACTATGGATCTTTCCATTCAGCTGAAGTTAATATAATTTCATGCAGGCTTAGCTTTTTACCATTACATGTACCTTCACACCCACACACAGTTTATTTCTGGTTCTGCCTATGAATTCTTAATGTTTAAGGTTTAATAGGAAATGCACTGGCTGAGTCAATTAGTGCTACTGCTACTTGTTTTAGCCCAACTGTAGCTGTTATAAAAGAAAATGTCATAACCTTCACAGCTGTCTCCTGCATCCATCATGAATAAAACAGGATTGCAAGTTCATCTGATTTGCCAGCCTTCCTGTGTCTTAGCAAAACACACTTGAGTTTGATATTGCTTC
Source organism: Geospiza fortis (assembly GCF_000277835.1). Taxonomy (NCBI): domain Eukaryota; kingdom Metazoa; phylum Chordata; class Aves; order Passeriformes; family Thraupidae; genus Geospiza; species Geospiza fortis. The sequence continues at coordinate 2,842,230 of NW_005054389.1, forward strand.
CTAAAAAAAAATAAAAAATTAGAATTATTTTGCCATCCAGCCCTTCTCCAGGGTATTGCAGCTGTGAGCATGTCCAGACCCTGCCTTGGTCCAACTGACAAGTTGTGAGCTGTACTTGTAGGAAATTGTCACTGCCTATGGGGAAGAGGAAGGCTGGCCTGTGCCTTTGGACTAGAGGTGAATGTCCCAAGGATTTTCCTGTATGTAATCTGTCACATTCTACCTGTTTGCAGCTTTCAGGATGAACTCCTTAGGAACTAATCCTTTATCCATTAATGGCACAAGCAGTGCACTTTTTTTTTTTTTTTTTACAATGTGTGTGCCTTACTGAGTTGTTTCTCAGTTTATCATTTGCAGGTGTCATGTAATTAAAGTTTAGTCTAGCCTAAGGATTTTTTAATGGTACTTTTCCCATTCAGACTATCTCAGGGTACTTTGTTGGATTGGAGAATGATTATATAGGCAATTAACTTGGTCATTATGCTCTCAGCAATAGTTCACACACAGCTTTTTACATTACAACCTGAATTTTATAGATGAAACTAATGTTAGTCTAGACATCAGGGTCATTCACTCCTCTTTTCAAAGAAGCCCTGTGGGATGCTTAAACTTCTGCTTAGAGGCCAACAGAGGGTCTGGCTTTATGATTGCTATTAACAGAGAACAGCAGCTGGACTTGCCTAGACATTAAATACGGCAGTGCCAACAGCTGGTTATAAAAACATGTCCTGATCCCCTCTAAAGCCCATGACCTGCTCCTCCAAAAGGAAGAAAGTCAATCAGTGAGCAGGACTGCAATGATTGTGTCTTAGTTTGTAATTGCTTGGAATTGTGCTGTTGGCTCTCTTGGATAGCATTATAGCTCCAGATGTCCTGGAAGTCCTTTGCTGTTCTTTGATGATGAGTATTCATCTGTGATGCTGTGTCTTTTAGGCCCAGCATTTTGGCTCATGTATTATGCCCATCAGTCACACATGGAAGATAATGCAGCATCCCCATTAAAAGCCTCCTATGAGAGGCTCTCTCAGTGAAAGACAGTCTTGAATTACATGTGAGGAGCTTGTTTGTGTGGTTGAATTTGTGTTTCAAGAATGGCATAACCATGAAAGGTCCTTTTTTTCTGTCTTAGAGCCCAGAGTAAGGAATCCAATGTGCCAGATCCTGCTTGCCCTGAGAGTAGGATGCTGCTGTCCTGATTGACAGATCATGCAACTTACTGCAGGAACAGAGCTGCTCTGTGGCCACATAGGTTATGGCACTTTATTTAGGGTAAGGTAGGGGCTAATGAGGTCTGTACACTTGGGTGATCCTCAGCGAGGTAGGGAACACCATCAGTAGGACATCAGCCCCAGTCAAAATTAGTAAAACTCTTCCACATGTTGGAGATACCCTTTGCTCATCCTCTCCATGACAGTGAAGGAAGCACCAGGAGAGGGACAAAATAAGTATTTTCTGAAGAGAAGGACACACTTGGAAAGATCATTGGATCCTAATCACTAGTGAGGACAGGAAAAGGAATTTATTGTGAACTGTGTTTCAAGAGCAAACAGTTCTAGAGCAGGAAAAAAGGTCAAAACCAAGAAGAGTGGATTTCTGTCCAAGAAAGGGTAGGCTCCAGTTTCCTGGAAGGAAGTAGAGATGGAGAGAGAACAAACTGAGCATCTTCTCAGCAGTGGACAATTTCCTTCATTTTTAGGGAAGGGATGTAAAAGTCATAGTAGCTGTGCAAGTTAGAAGGGAATTTACAGCTGTTGTAAACACCCACTGGGCCTAGCTAAGATGATTTTCCACTGCATGTCTATAAACAGTGTGAAGACTTGATAGCATTTCTGGCTGTGCCTTTGCAGCAGCAGGAGCCACAGGACAAAATATATCTGCCATGATTTGTGACTTGTCCAAAAACCATTGATTTCCCTGCAGTTCATATACAATTTCGTGGCATTCATTCATACTTTGTGCTTTGTGGCACCTCCTCTGTTTTTTGCCTTGTCTCAGGTGTGCATAGAGAATATTTATTTTTGCATTCCCATGTAAATGAACCAGCTCTTCAAAATGTAGCTCACTGATACAGTCCCTCCCAAACAGAGTCCAGCCTGGGTTTGTCAGCTGGAGGGGGATTGCTTTGGTGCTGTCTGTGATCTGGCTATAAACTGGAAGTGCCTGATGAAAATCAGCATAGTTTAGAAGAGCTGGCAAGTAAGAAGTGCTTTCATAAGACAGGATTTTTTGACAGCAACATTAGGCAGTGAGATTTCTCTGAATGCCTGAATCTGGTACTTGTCTGAGAATTACCAGTGTGGCAGCCCTTGGTAAGGCTGTGTGTGTCACCAGGTGCACTACACATGAATGGAACATTATTTAAACCTCAACAAGGCCTGAAAAGGGGAAGAAAACAACCCACATCCCTCTGGCTTGCAGCTGATATTCTCAGAGATGAAAGTGGATTTGTTTTCAAATACTGTCTGCAGTCAGGATGCAGCTGTCAATGCCCACCTAGCACCAGCTCATTTCGGCGTCTGGAATTTTTCTTGATAATTTTTTCAGACATTTCCTTATGTTAAAATATTCTGTCAGGGACTTCTCTTGGCTCATGATTGTTGAAGTGCTGTTATCCCCATGCTTGTATTTAATAGCCATTTGGCACCTGACAGCACACGTTTTCATATGTATTATCTTCCATTCTGTATGCACTACGGTTTGTTTATTTTGTTGCTATTTATAGGAGGGTCTCCCACAAGGCTTTGGGCACTGGTAATGGGTTTTAGAGAACAAAAATATCCTTGGAGAAATTTCATAAATGGAAAATAACCCAGATGATAAACAGATGCAAAAAGAGAGCATATATTATAACCTGGCTTTTCGTGCCTGCATCACTCAGAGGAACCTGTCAGTCCACAGCTGAGCTATTATGGATCTGTCTCAAGGAATATATGCTTTATCCTCCAAATATGATTATTTCCCCTGCCAAAAGAAAATGCCAGTAGACCTACATTTCTTAGGAAATCTAAGTAATTTTAATAGGGAAAACATGGAAATTTCTGTAATTTACATGCAACCAGCATTGTTATAAGTGCTTTCCATAAAGGTCCTCATAATCTATAATGCTTTAAACACAATAGAGGAGGAATTAATAAGTTTGCTGGGAAGGGATGAAGCCAGTCATAAAGACTACTTTTAAAAATGTTGCAGATACTGTATGTGAGGAATAGTTATAATCATTGATGAAAAATAGTACACTGAAATGCTGTTGTGATTCCAGCACAAGAATAACAGTTTTGTGCAGAGCCTGTCCTAAAACACTGGCAGTGTTTGAATTCAAGAGCAATTTCTCACCTGGCCCCAGATGACAGAAGTCAGCCCTCCTCAGTGATGCTGGCAGTGTGCTGGAAGGTTTAGCAAAGCAAATGCCTCTTTCATTTAGGCTCAGCTTTCAAAACCTTTGTCATGTAGCTCTCCATAAAGAGAACAAGCAAGCAAAGAGCTTCAAGGAGCTCTCACTCCCTTCTAACTTTTCCCATGGCTGGCTCATAGGGACCCCATAGCCAGAAGTGCTAGGGCATGCTTTTATACTCAGAACAGGGATTTGTTTTGTGCTGCCTTCTCAGAACACGGCCATTCTCTATGTAACTCTTCAATTCTTAATCTGCAGGGCCTCTATTTGTGTGAGCAGACAATGTGTTTGCAAAGCAAATGAAGGAGGGCTGAACAGACATCTGCTTGACTTTTAATAATTGTTTACATTTCCAAATATGTTAGTTCTAAAGTAGCCAATCTGTACCCAAATCTCAAACTAGACACTCAGAAATCTAATTAGAGAATAAAGCAAAACATTTAGATTAGGAACAGATGCCTCATGCTAGGCACCTAATTTTGAGTGTGTTTCTTTTCTTGCTTTAAGAGGGGGTAAATGAGCTGGGCAAGTCATTGTAGCCTTCAGTTCAGGTGCTGGAGCATTATCTCTGGACACAGACTTCTTTCTTTCCAAGCCAAACAAAATTCTAATGGCAACTAACTGGTAGCAATGGGCCAGTCTATGTTTAAGGTAGGTCTTCTCCATCATAAAACTCTTCTATGTTAAAGATAGCTCAAGAACACAGGATGAAATCTTTCATCTGGAATAAATGGAACTTTGTCCAAATGAATTCACAAGTGTGATATATAACAGCTTCCTCAGCTCTTCAGCACTTTCCTGTCCTGTCCTGTCAGTATTCAGATAGAGACACAAAGTTATTTTAGCTGCAGGTTGCATCTCCATTCAGCTGTATGCATTAGACGGTTGTTTTTTCAAGTTATCACTGTGAATTTGCCCAGGTTATTATGTAAGCATGAAAATATGGGCTGGTGCTAATAAACAGTTCCAATACTTTAGGTACCCTGTGTTTATGCTGGGGTAAAGCATGAGCAATAAGCTGTCTTCTCCCAAGATAAGGAAGAGGGGTTTTTTAAATTCCAAGCATGGAGCAAACCCCAACTTTTGTACATTAGATCAAATTTTTCTGTTTCATTGGTGCTGACTGAGACCAAATGTCATGATATTGGTGGGAACTCTTTTTGGATAAGATACACACAGTTTTCATTACCAATATCTGTTAGAAAACTCCTGATCAAAGCTTAGTAGGGATTGTGACTGGGCATGTATCTGTGGATATATATATATATATATATATACACACATATATGTATGGCAAACTACCAAATGCAGTTAATAATCACCTCCAGCGAGTTCCTCATACAGAGGAACACCTAACTAGGGGCAAAAAATCCACAGTCCCCCACTCCCAAACAGATTAATGTTGTTTCTGATTTTTGTCATGCCCATTCCAATAGTAAATATTTTTTATTTTTTCCACCTGAAACACAACTGTAACTTCAAAGGAAACAGGATTTGCCTGACCATGGATCAGTGGTCAGTCCAGAAGGCACTTTACAGTATTGCATGCACCCACATTTTAGTAAACAGAATAATTACAGCTTAAAATCTGCAGCTTTTCTGGAACTGGGATTAAATCCTGTTAATTAAAAGAGAAATCTGAGATAACTGACAATTTAGAAGTTATTTGTATGTTTTGTTATGCTGTTTGCATGCTCAATGTATGCTCTCAAGAATAGTCAGTAGAGAAGACCAAATGTTGTGCTGATAAACGCTGATGAAGCTCAGTCCAAGTCTGTCCATTTGCAAGAGTGTTTCACTTCTTTGGACTCACTAGAGGAGATTTCTCCCTTTTGTATGTATAATCAGAATGCTGAAAAAACCCTAAAGAAGATGAACAGATTTGATTCAAACGAGTAAGGAATGAGGGGTGATTTCTTAAAAACAAATACTTCCTCTGGTCTGTAAAGCCAGGAGGATTCGAGATATTCTTGGATTTTCTGCCTCTCCCAGTCTTGTTAGAAAATTCTGGTGCATTTTTATGACAACAGAGCTCTGATGTTGCCAGTGCTGCAGAGTCTAGTGATGAATGGGCCCTGTCATTTTACCTAGCAGTTTTCTCAGCAATATTTAGCTAAGTCTTGTAGAAGTAACTTTAAAGGATTATTTGGGGTTCAAGGTGACATTCTGCTTTTACAGTGTCTTTTTCCTGCTTGCAGTTAGTTTGACTGGTTGGGAGTATTAGGGTGTAAAAGCTGATTCACCCTGCTCTCTGCCTCTCAGAGGGAGCCCTGGCTTCCTGACGCTTCCTCTTGCCCTGTTTTCCTGCATTCACCACCTTGAGTGAACTTTAAACGCTTGATTTCACACATCTCCATCCCAGCAGAGCTTGGGAGCTTTGCCTTGGTGCACCCTTGAACACCATGTGGGCAGTGGTAACATCCCTGCATGTTGTGGTGTTTGTGCTGCAAACAGGCCCCATGCTCTGGAGTGCCATGGTTACATGGGGTGGGTTCTAAGCAGCTTTTCCACTTTACTCCTCAGTTTCTTTCTCTTCTGTCTCCCTTCTCTAGATGCTCCTCTTCAAGCATGTGCAGAGAGCCTGAGCAGCAGCACTGGCTTATTAGACCCTGCTTATTCTGCTTATCAGAGGCTTCAAATTTGGCTGTGGGCTCTAGCCAGACTGGCACAGAGTTCATGTTCTCTTTCAAAATCTGCTGTGTGTCTTGGTGGAAACAGTTTTGTCAGGAGTAAAACATATTCTCCCAGCATCCAGGGCTTGTCCTCTGTATTGTTTTGGGTTTTTTTCCCCCAGTTTGGGAGTCTTCTAATCAAAAGGAGAAGAAGATTCTACTTTCTGCTTATTGTTTCTACTATCCTCATGCCACACATAATATCCTTCTCCTTAACATAATTAACTTAAATAGTGGGGAGCCATTTATAAAGGTACTTTCCAGCAAGCTAGATGTCTATCATCACCCACAAAAATAAAATAAAAGCAAAGAAAACCCTCTCCAGTCCAACTGGGATTTATGTATCAGTCACATTGTTTGTTTAGTGGTGGATATTTGACTAGTTGAAATCTCTGTCACAATGAGGACCTTTCCTTAGCTGGGCTATGTTAGAGAGCCCAGGAAGCCTGAGGCAGGGTCAAATGTGAACACAAGAGATGGAAAGTTTTGTGGGCTGACAGAAACCCTCGCTTCTTTATCCAAAATGCTCAGATAGTTTTTATTCTCTTCTTAATAAGCTTTGTGGTTATTTTTGTGGAATCAAAATTGTTTCTTCAGTGTATTGGAACACCTCAGCTATTTTTTGGCAAAATACCAAATTTGGCTTCAAATTTATATTATTCCTTTGGGATTCATTCAACACTGACAACTGCAGCTGCTGAAGGGTGTGTAGGGAGATAAAAGGGTTGGTGGGGCAAATCATCTTCCCTTGCAGATCCTCTATGCTGGCTGTGTAGCAAACCTCTCTGCCTGATGCTTTCTAGGAAATTCCTGATGTTCTCTAAGGAAATTTTAAACCTCTTGCTTTGAGTTCCTCCACATTGAGTGAGAGAACTTGGTAACCAAGAGAAAAGGATGTTCTCCTTCCTGCTGCTCTTATTTGGGATCTAATGTAGGTTCCTCTTCTTAATGGTGGACTTAAACCTAATCTCTGCATTTCTTGGAGCCTTAAAAATTTTTCATACTTCCTCAATTTTCTTATATTTGATATCTGAAAACTGATTAATTCTTATGAAATTCTTGTTTACCTGGAAGGTTTGACCAGCACAATTTTTATGAAGGACTTACTAAATGATTAAAAGGCTCTTTAAGAAGTGATTAGTCAAATGTCATAGGTTTTCCAATGCATCAGTACCATGATTCTCACCAGGAGCCTTGCTCTTACTGTTCTGTGCTGCTCCTGGAGGAATCAGCCTCTCCTGTTGGGTGCAGCACCATGCTCAGAGGAGCTCAGGTGGATAAGGCAGATGCCAAGAGCTTTGTAGCTGACTCAGGTTTCTCCACTCTTGGCCTGTTTTGAAACATTTTCTGTCATCCTAACAGAATAATCAGTGATTTTTCTCCTATGTTGTAATGTAAGCTGAATTCCTGGCTCAATATTTTCATGATATTGAAGCTGGACAGCTCAACACATCCAAACAGAATAATTTGGAAATAGTATGTAGCAGTTTGCTTGTGCATTTTCATTCTGTTTTGAAACCCAAACACATTTCAAAATGTTAGAATGTTCTGGGGAGCTGAAGGTCTGAGTTTTGATTAATTCTGATGCAGAGAGCATCTGTGGCTTGGTGTGTTCTGTGGGTGCTGCAGGATTATCCCTGTAACTCTGCTCCCCATTTGGAACATTGATAGCTCTGCTCAGTGCTCAGGCAGCTTCTGTCTTGCCAATGCAGCCAGGCTGTTTTCAGCTGAAGTGATCACATACAGAAGTTCATCATCATTTTTAATAAAGTGAATGGAAGTTTGACAAACTGAAAAAAAACATTAATTTACAGTTTCCCTCAGAAGCTTTCCAGTATCAACAAAGGAGATGGGAAAGAAAATACTCATTTTAGTGGGATTACAGATTCTCCTGAGCATTTGGTGTTAAACTTGGAGAAAGAAATTGTGATTTCTTTTTCTCTTATTATTTTTTTCAGAGAAAAAAATAGAGCACAGTCTGTGCTCTATTCTATGTATGAAAAATCAGCAAATGGGCAGTAATCAAAAAATGTTGATCTCTGGACTGATGTTTTGGCCCTCATGCTGTAGTATGGTTTTTTTTGCCTGAGGTGGGCAGGCTCACTGACACAGGTACCATGGGACAGGGAGAGGTGTGGTTACAGTCTGTTCAAATGGAAAACAAACACCTTGGAAGTGGATATGCCTTTCATCCCTGTCCTGACACCCTGGGTGCACACTGTAGCATTCCTCATGTATGCACTGATGGTGTTATCTCCTGCTTTTCTCAGAATCATTTCTGTTCAGCTGGAAAACTGCAGCTGGTCACCATGGGGGCTGCTGCAACCCATCCTTTCCTCTTTGCTGGGTTAGACACTGGTCAGAGTTGGTCATTTAGAGCAGAAGGGAGGCATCCACACCATGGTCTCTGAAGGGCTCTGCTTGTGCTCATGGTGCTAAATGCCGCCAGACTCAAAGCCACCAGGCACTCACCTTGCTGCTTGGACAGAGGGGAGGTCAGCCCAGTCATTCCTGATCAGTGCACAGCAGGAACAGCTTGTGATGGAGGGTCAGGAGCTGAACTGGAAACCTTCTCCTTATTCCTTAGGATCCCAGAAAGAAGTGACACAATCCTTTTGAGAGCAGAGGAAATTCACAAGATTGCAGTCATAAAAAAAAAAAAGAGAGAGAGAGAAGCTATGTTTTAGTAACTAGGGTTACCAAAGTTTAGTTTGGTTTGTTGTAGCTTAGTTTGGTAATATGTGTCAGTTCTGGGCCTGAGATGTAATCAGGTAGCAGGGACCTGCAGGGCTGAATAAACCAGCTCATTTAGAAGCTCTGCACTGTGCTGTGAATCAAAAACATGCTCAGCTGCCTGTTTGCTCTGGATGCTGACTGGCTTGCTTATAATACCAGAATCATAAGCCTGTTTTGTTTTGAATCTGCAGAGGGTGGGAAAAGAGAGACAACAGGAGGAGGCAGGAACTGTTTGTTATTTATGACCATATGTCATTGTACGAGCTGTGCAGAAACCAGGACAGTGACTTTAGAAGGAAACTCACTGAAAAGATTTGAAAAGGATTTAATTAATTCCTCCTTCCCTCTATTTTATCTCTGTCTGGAAAGAGCTGGCCTGTGTGGCTTTTATATGGCTCTGTGCAGGATCGGGTGCCAAACTGTGGTAATTAAAATTGGGAGTGAGGAGGATGTGGTAAGACAAAAAGCCATTTTTCTTGGCGTGCACCTCTGTTACAGTGTTATAAAAAGAATTTGCTCACAATTTTTTCCAACTTTTCAAAGCTTCAAAATCCCCTTCAAGCCACCTCCTCACAAGGGGAGAAGAAAATAAAAAGGCAAAATTTCACACATTAATTATCTTCTTCAAACTTGCACATAATTTCAGAGGCTGTTCTCATAATAGCCAGTTTTAAGGTGATGTGGCTTCAATAGTGTGTAAATCTAGAGATTCTGAAGGGGGAGTGTTGCTTTTATGAGTTGTTCATGTCTGTAACTGCCACACCCCTGCTGTGCAGGGTGTTCCAAAGAAAACTATCACTGAAAAGGTACTAAGTTCAATTAGTGATGTTCCATAATTAATACAAAATAAGTGAGAGAATTTGTGCCATTGTATGTCAAGAATTTGAAAGAAACAAAGATTTTTTTTTTTTTTCTGAAGAGAAATTCAGGCTGAAATGATACAGGATAAGTCAGACAATTGCAGAAGCACTTACCTGCACTCCACAATTTCTCTTGAAATGGCTGTAATACATTTTATTTTTGGTACTATTTGTGGGCAGTCGAAACAATAGTCACCATCATTGATCTTGAAGGGAGAAGGAAAAAGAGCCTATATATAAAAAAAGCATTAATAGTATACAAATATATCCTTTATAATATATCCCAGCCTAGCCAGCTTTGCTATGTTTTATCTGTGGGAACCACTCCAAACTCTTGAGTGTCAGTCTGACTAAAAGCCCTTTGGTACACAATATAGCTAAAGAGAGCCAGACCAAGCTATTCTATGAAGAATTTCTTGTTCTGGTAAGTAAAAGTCTGCTGAGTGTGTGGAAGGGTAGAAATAGCAGTTTGTTCTCCCAGCCCACTAATTTCCAGTCCACCAAATGGGGATTTTAATGTAACATCATTATAGGTAGGCAGGGGATTTGTCCTCCACATGTAAGGTGGGTGCTGTTTGCACAGTTTATGCAAAACTCCACGTTCATTTAAAGGAAGAAGGATGTCCTGGTTACATAGAGAGGGTAAGTCTAGACATTGCTGAGGTGAAAGCACAAGTAGCTTAATTACCCCCAAATATTTTTGTCATGTCACCCTTTCCTAAAAAATGGTTTACCAGTAGGGTTCTTCAGGTGCTGAATAGATTGTAATATTTAAATTCATATTCATATGAAATTTGTCACAGCTTTGACACCATAATGAGCTATTCAGAAAGCACAATCAAGTCATGTTTACAGTGCTTTTATTGGCATTCTGCTGTGAGTTACAAGGTGCTTGACAGCTTTCCTCTCCTCCACGTTGTCCTTTTTCCTGTTTAATAAACACTGATTTGTGTTTCCAGCCAGCAGAGCTTAGTGTACTGTCACAGCTACCGTGACAGCATCATTTTGCTTTATCTTGATGAGAAAGTGTCCTTTGCAAGCAATCCTGGGAAGGCTCATGAAGACAGATGGGGCACAAAGGGTGCAGAGGTGGAGGGCAGAACTCCTGTGTGCTCAGCCCCCTGCTGGTGCTGATTCCCTCCAGGACTGCTCTAGGCTTCACTGCTTGTGAAGGGCAAGTGCTATAATTCAATGTTTTAAGCATATAAGTGGTCTTGCAGGATAAAAGTGACTAATTTAAGATTAAAGTTACTTATTTAGCCATGTAGCATGAGAGCCAGGATGTCACCTGCCTTCCTCCTGGAGATGAGCATGTATCTGTAGAAGCTGTTGTTGGCAGAATATTGAGGTCCTTGCTGAGATGGTGTGGGTGAAGATTTTCTAGTTGGACTCAAGAGAAACAGAAAATAGGTCTGGAGGCTATTGTAAATAACCAGGTCTCTGGCATGAAATGAAAGCTCCAAGGAAATTTGGATGGGAATAAAGTTGTGATAGAGGTATCAGAATATCCTCAGAGGAGATATTAGAATATCCCCACTCATGTATTTAATGTTTTTTTCCAACTGAACTCACTGTGTGTGTGCCAGGAGCTTCCCACCACCTCATCTTAGGACTTTGACCCACTCTGGTCACAAAGTCAAAGGCAAGGGAAAAACAGTAAATGGCCTGAAAAAAGTGTGTTTTCAGAAGATATTTGCAATGGAGTTGTGCCTATTTTTCCTTATTTACAGCACTTGCTGATTTCTTTAAGCGGAAAGTTTAGCTTTGTAGCCAGGGGTGCGCGTGTGCCTTTGCTGATGTCTCACCCTGATTGTCTCAGAGGTGTGGACTACCTTGGGCTGGTGCCTAAAATGAATCCAGTGTAACAGGAAGAGTGAACCAACACAGGTGTGTTGGTCACAAGCAGGTATTGCTCCTGGGAACACACGCATCCTTTTCATAATGTGCATTATTGGTGTAAGCACAAGGCTGCTCCCAGGGTTTGGCTGTTTTTCTCTGCCCAGGCAGACAGTGGGAGGGCTGGAGGGCCAGAGAGCTTACTAAGTCAAAGGGCCCTGATTTACATCAATGTAGGAAGAGTTTCTCAAATCAAGATTTAAAAAGAGTGAGAACAAAAACAGACTCAAAACCCTACAAGCCACTGAGCATAATAAGAGAGCAGCTCATTGAGGAACAGTTCACCCAGCAAACACATGTGCTGTGTGCATTGGCAGTAAATGAGAGAGAAATTGTTTCCCTTCATGCTACACCCCTCTCCCCTCTGCCTTACTTTTTAGTGCCTGTGAAGAATGCCATTAGTTTAGCAATAGTTCTGATCCACAGCAAATGAAAAAACTCAGTATATTCTCCATCATGTGTGGTAGAGCTGGATGGAATACACGGGGTAATGCACTCTTGCTGTCTCTGCCTCCTAAATCTACCAATCTGGGCATTCATTTTGAGATAAGGCAGTGATTTATACAGAAACCTAAACACATGGGAACATGCTGTCCTGTGGAGTGACAGGCAGGCTGTGAAATCCCCAGAATGTGCCTTTGCAGAGAATGGCTCCTTGGTGCAATCTGACAACTTCATCAAACAGCAATTTGAAATATCTCCAGAGGAGATGTTGTCCTTTGACTCCTCTACATGGGCAAAAAAAAAAAAACAAAACAAAAAAAATCTTTATTTGCTTTCTACAGTGACACCTTCCTAGTTGTAAATGTGAATTTTCCAGAGTCTGTAATTCACAGCTTTAAAAGCATTCTCCCTGCCTTGTGCTGTCAGCTCTAGATAGGGAAGTGTGACATGCCAGGAAGGCTGGCTGTCAAATGGTGGTCAAAGTCTTCTGGGTGAGAAATAGCTTTAAAGTGACCCAGACAAGGCCAGGGGTCAGGCAGTTTCAGTCTTGAGTTGTCATTACTTGGTGTACTCTACACAGTCCCTGTGTCCATCACCTGCAGTGACAATCTCCTTTTTACTGAGAATTATTTTCATAGGAGTTCCTGAATATGCAGCATTAGCTTCAAAGTCTCTTTTTTTCCAAAGAAACCTTCTGCTATCCAAACCTTTGGGGATTCTCTTCTAAGCTAAGCTGAAAAGGAAGACACAGCTTTCTTGAAGAACTGTTGAAAATACTGGCATGTATTGGGCTGTCAAACAGCTGAAACAGCTTCTGCTCTGGGCTGTGCCTCTGCTGGAGTTACTGGTGCTGCAGAAAGCTCTTCTGAGTGGGACATGTGCCTGCTCTGTCACACTGCAGGCCACTGTCCAGCACATCAGCAACTCCACCTTTGGGGTCTAAATGGGCCTATTATGTTCTGTTCAACTGCTGCTGCCACTTAGCCAAATATTCTGGAATGCATTTAGCAATGAGGTTTGCCCAGCCTCTCAATTCTGCCCTGTCCAGCCAGCAGACAGTCAAAAATGCTGCAGGACTTCCTCTAGTGCCACACTGTGTCGTGATCAGTATGTGAGGAATGTTATTAATTATTTGAATGTACAGCTCATAGTTCAGCTTGCTTTGTGCTCACTAGACACTGAAAGCAAGTTTCAGGAGATAAGAGGCACTGGGGCCTCACAGAGTTTGTGAAATTCTGCTGTAATTCAAAGTTACAGCATTGCTGATTCCCATTTATCCTGGCCCACAGGTTTCTCTTCTTTTTATCTCATGGTTTACAGGGGTGCAAAACTGTACACTTGAGAAACAATTTAAACTTGACTTTTGGCAAGACTTCCAGAAATAAGACTTAAGCATTTCATCCTGTACAGCTTTCTGGATTCTTATTTTTTATCTTATTTTGTTTGGCAGTAGTTTGCTTTTTTTAGGGCAGAAATGACTCACCTAGCTGCTTCTTTAAGGTAAATATGAATTAAAAGCCTAAGTTTTTCAGATATGCATAGAAGTTTATAATATTTGGCCAGGAAGACACTGTCTAAACATAAGTGACAGATGTAACAGTAAGTGACAGATGCAGTTTGTGGGCTCCTTCCAACCCAAAGCACTCTAGGATGCTACTAATGGCTTATGTAGTTATAAACAGCATTTTGCTTGATTAATAATCTAGATTTGTGGAGATCACTAACCTTTTCCCTGTTTGGTGGGAGAGGAAAAGTGTTTCAGAGAGAGAGCAGGTATTTTTGAAAGCAGAATGTACACATGGATAAAGCTTTGCCTTCTTTTCAGAAATAACTGGAGCACTTTGGCTAATGTTGAAAGTGGTAACAATATTAAATTAAAACAACAAATAAGGTCAAGAGAGATGCCAGCAGCATCATTCCAGAGAGTAAATTTCTAGCTAAGCCCAAATGCAGAGTCCCTCAGGATGCTGGGGTTCTAGAAAGCACCAGAAAAGACCTACTTGTGTAGGATCCTGCCAGCCTCCTTTCCTCTCTCCTACACCTCGGCTTCTGCTCCTGTCAGAGGCATCCGAGTTGCAGAATCACAAACCAGTGAGCTTCAGGGGTCAAGAGATTTTTTTTAGACTCTTTGGGATTACACAGTATTAAGAATCCACTTTGTTGTTTCAGTCCAGTGAACCAGTGACCTTGTGAAGGAAAGGAGTGCTTAAAAAAATAAAGCAGCTTCCCCCCCAAAAAAAACCCAACCAAAAAAAACCTACAAAACCCAAGACATTGGCCTCTTTAGTACATTTGTAATATTTTATAACATCTGAACCATTAAGAATACAGTTTGGGAGTTTAAAAAAGCCTAGAAAGATGGAATACTTGCCAGTAAATTGCTTGGCTTTTGACCCTTAAAATTCAGATTGTTAAGGATAAAGATAAATTTAAAACAGGATCTCAGTTTGAAGGAACCTGTCAAGATACTTTCCCATCATCTGTAAAACATCTCCCCTCAGGCTGTTTGTTATATAACAATACCCTAAGGATCTTGAAATTCAAATCTATTGTGACTTTGTTTTTTGGGTTTTTAAAATTATTTTTAAATGGTTACCTCTCTCTGTTAGATGTAGTCGATTTGTTTATTGAAGGGTAGTACAGAAATCATCACTCTTGTCTTAGTGTGATAGATGATAAAGGAATTCTGAAGAATAAGTTTGAAAGAAAAACCTGGAGAAACAAAGAATGTGAAATCCTGTTTAAGAATGATGGAGAATTGGAAAAATTGCATATTTTACATATACTTATATATATATATATATATAATATTATAATATGTAAATCCTGATTTTTTTTAACATGCAAGCACATAAGTGAATTCATCAAAATATTCCTTTCTGGTAATGCTGAAATTAATCCAACACATGCTGCCAGTATGCACTGTGTGTACTTGTACAGTTTGTGTGCCTGTGCTCACATGAAGTAATCCACCTAATAGAACCTGAGAAAGCTGGAACAAAACGTCCTCTTTTGTCTTTGAAATTTCTCTGCTGGCTTCACTGAAATTGGCAGGCTCCCTTCCAAACTCCTTCCCTGCAGTCAGAACATATTACCTGTCAGGGGAAAAAAGAATCAAGCTGACTAATTCTGAGTGCAGGTTCAAGGATGCCATATGAAAAAGCTTCTTTAACTTAGACATTATCAACAATACATTGAAGGGTGCAATGTCATTTTCAAAATAACTGCTTCTCTTTGTTTTTGTGCATGCTTATATATATATATATATATAATATTATAATATGTAAATCCTGATTTTTTTTAACATGCAAGCACATAAGTGAATTCATCAAAATATTCCTTTCTGGTAATGCTGAAATTAATCCAACACATGCTGCCAGTATGCACTGTGTGTACTTGTACAGTTTGTGTGCCTGTGCTCACATGAAGTAATCCACCTAATAGAACCTGAGAAAGCTGGAACAAAACGTCCTCTTTTGTCTTTGAAATTTCTCTGCTGGCTTCACTGAAATTGGCAGGCTCCCTTCCAAACTCCTTCCCTGCAGTCAGAACATATTACCTGTCAGGGGAAAAAAGAATCAAGCTGACTAATTCTGAGTGCAGGTTCAAGGATGCCATATGAAAAAGCTTCTTTAACTTAGACATTATCAACAATACATTGAAGGGTGCAATGTCATTTTCAAAATAACTGCTTCTCTTTGTTTTTGTGCATGCCTACTTATGTGAAGTTCAGAAAACACATGTATTATTTTGAAATCTTGCCCAGTGCATGCAGATATTTATATCTGAAATGGTAGAAGAGCTTTAATTTGACTGGTGGCAAAGAAGGAAGCTCAGGCTGGGTCAGGTTTGCATGTCTGCCAGACAAAGGGTGCAGGAGATCTAAGGGCAAGTGCACTGCCTTGTTTTACTAAAAGAGGAAAACAGAAGAAGCATTAGTTTTAAAATTATGTTAGGAGTGCTTGTAAGGTGGTATTTTCATCTCACAATGAAATGAATGGGGACAACTAAATTTTAGTACATAAACACTCTGCCTTTCACATGTCCAGTGATTTATTCAGTTTCTTAACTTTATCACTTCACTTCTTAGAATATTGAGCCCCAATCAGATGTGGTGGTCTCTTCCCAGTGACACCAATGTTTGGCTTAAACATCAGCACTGGTCCCTGTTAGACTTTGCAAGTGATGCCAAGGGAGCAGGGGCAGGAGGAGCCATAACCTGTGTGAGCAGCCCAGGGCTGGGGGCAGCTCTGGCTTGCCTGGATTTGTCACAGAGGAGCCCTGGGCAGGAATTCAGTGTTGTATCTGCACAGGTCCAGCAGCTTGTTGCACAATATCACTCTCAAATACTGCCTTAATTTTTTTAATCAGTCTCCTCCAAAAAGTCACTGAGCTGGAGCAGTCTTTGGATGGGTATTTTTTAATGTACAAAGTAGAAATTAGGGTAGCCACACTTTTTAAGGAGGAGCTATGTCCTTCATTAGCTTACATTAGAAGCGTCTTGCTAGCTCAAAAATTTATTTTAGCAACAAGATAGGGGGTTGAGTTATTTTTGCATTTTTATTGGTGCCCATAATTATTTTTCCCTGGTTTTGCTCATTTTTTCACCACTGGCCACAGCATGCTCGTTGTTGCCTGCAAGTCAGTTTTCAAATGAGACAGCTGTTCCCATTTGGACACAGAGTGGACAGCATCTCCCTGGCAACTGGAGCTGCACAAAGGCTGCTGGCATGGCTCTGCCTGATACTTTTGTTTCTTCCCTCGTTTCAGCAGCCATCACTCCCATGGGAAGGGACACTGCAGGATTAGGTAGGACACAATGCACAGAGAAATAAGGAATGGAACCTAAGCAATGGCACATGTTTTCATTTTCTGCACAAGGGCACCCTGATAGCCTTTCAAAACTTTTTTTAGTTAAAAATGTGTTCTTTTGTGCTCAAACACACATGCATGGGGATGGGTTTCATTGTATGTGTGTGGAAATATTCTCCAAGCATGTGCCATCAGAATGGGGCTTGCTTTAGTTACCTACAGGACCTAAGCCAGCACAGAGAGCAGGAGGGCATGAGCTGCCTTGTTGAATAAGAGACCTTTATGCACATGCATTATAATTTTTCTTTTGTGATTTAGAGAAATTAGCAGTTGTTTTTCTTGGCATAAACCACTTGTGAATTACAGGAGACATCTCTCTTTCCTGACATCAGCGTCCCCCCTGACAGCAGCTCCTTCACTGTCCAGTGAATCAGTGGCAAGTTAACACTTCTAAACATTCTTTCCTCACTGTGTGGACACTGTCCAGGCTGTAGGAGAGAGAAAATCTGAGGTCATGTGTGAGCTTGGTGGATAGTCTAGATATAGAAACAAGCTAGTTGTACTGGGAAAAGTGTCTTAAAGGACTGGGTCTCCACTTGCTGTCAGTGAATCTGATCCACTCTGCCCCTGTACTTCCTTCTGAGAACTCCCAGATGCAAAACTGGAGAGCAAATATGTAGAAATAAGTTACCATGGCTGTAACCAAAAAGCTCTGGTAGCTGTTCCCACAATTACCACCTTTCATCCTGTCAGTTCAATTCTCTCTTCTCATGGAGATTTGCCTTTTAGGCACCCTTGAAAGTATTTTAGTTACTTTTTTTCATTAGTCTGTATACACTGGATGGGTTGCCTGGCTTTGGCTGTAATTGCTGGCAGATGCCTCGTTAGCCTAGGAGTGAAACTCTACTACAGGAAAAAGCCCTGCCAAGAATCCTTACCTAATGACCCAAACTCTGCTAATTGCTTCTACTGCAAACAGGAGTGTCACTTGCCAGATACAGTGCTGAGAGGTGCAAAACCTGAAACAAACCCATACTCGTGCAAAAGGATATTTTTGGGGGGTGTGGATAACAGCAAATGGCATGTCCAAGAGCACTGCCAAGAGCCTTCTTGCCTCAGGGTGTGATTTCTCCTTTCTAGTGCAAGCGGGTGCCACTCATGAGGAAAGCAGGGTCTTGTAGCTCTGCTGCCTGAGAAGGGGTCTTTGCTCAGGACACAGGGCTTTTCTGTCAGGAAGAAGTAAGAAAATAGATTTCCTTGCAGTCATGAGGTCTCTGGCATGCCAGAAGGCATTGCACTGCTTTATTAGAGAAAGGGAATAGAAAAGCAGCGTGAGATGGAAATGACTAATAACCATGGGAGCCCTCGGGGCTGGGCTTTTGGTTCCTTCTTTTTTTGGGTAGTTTGACTCTCCCTGTGAAGGTTAACTAGGGCAAAAACCTCTTCTGCACCAGCAAGCTTTCCAGACTGAAATATTGCAGCCATGTCTCCTTGTTCTCTGAAAGCTGCAGAACTTTGTGGAAAACAGAGGCAGTTCTCCTTCTCTTCTTAGAATTCAGGATTTAAATAGCTTTAGAGTTTCTTCCATATGTGAAAAACACCAATCACTTGTTTTTAAAATTTTAAAAGTTTAATAGTAATAAAATGGTTATAAAGATAGTAATAAATTTAGAGTAATAAAAAATTTGGACAATTAGGATTAGGACAATATGAGACAATAAAAACAAAGAGTTACAGACAGTCCGGGTACCTCTTTCTGGGCAAAATAAGCCTGAAAAAGGACACAGGTTAACAGAGGGTTAACCCTTAAAAGCAATAGCCCGTTGAATATTCATACACCTGATAAATGATGCATAAATTCCATTCAAACACAGGATTCTGTCTGGTCAGTGTCAGCTTCTTCCTCTGAATCCTGACAGCATCTTCAATCCTGAGTGAGGCAGGAAGAAGTTTGTTTCTTCTGATAATGGAGCAATAAATTCTTTTCTCTGAAAGATTTACGTGTCCTGGGGCTGCTATCTGGTGTGAGTGCCTCTCTTTAAAAAAAGTATCTTATATAGCATAATTTCTACTTTTACCTTATGTTATAACCTAAAACTATATTTAACACACTACTTAAGAAAATTGATACAGCATTGCTTTCTAACACAACACATAATATTAATTTTCATGTTTTCAAAAAGCCAATCATAAAATATGCATTTTTCACACATATAAAAGTAGTATACATGGGACTGTGTGCAGAACAAAGGTACTGTATTGGGAACCTTAAATGAAAAGGCAGAGAAGAGGCAATCTACTGTAGGATTTTGAAAACCAACAGTTAATACAATTAAAATGTTTGGGAGAGAAATTTTGGTGGGAGACATGGAAGACCCAGCTGGAGATGCACAGCTGCCATTAATTTATGGAAACTTTGGGGAGTGTCAGCAGAAGTGCAGCAAAGTAAAGTGGTGTCTGTAACAGCTGGGCTACTTCTACTCATGTATCTAAGCTTGGAACAGGCTAGTTGGTGTAGTTAGGAATTTTAGGGGAGGTGGAACATGTTCTGTGGGTGCTGATGGCTTCCCAGGTGCCCAAGAGAGTGGATCAGGTGGTTTCTGGCTTGTAGTCACCTATAAAAAGGCTCCTTGTTTCAAGGGCAGAGGAAATGGGAATTCCCTCAAACTGACTGGTTCATAGGCTTCTTTCTGCCTACTGTGTGCCCAAAATGAAAAACTAACTCTCTCTGCATGCCTACTTAGTGTCTCCTGTCTCTTGCAGGAGTTTTAGGGACCTTTCTGTGAGCTGGTATCAATATTTTTGTGGCTGGAGCTGCTGGGAGCAGGGCTGGCTAAAGTGCAGTGCTGGCTTTGGCAGGTAGGCTGCTTGATAGAGTGATGTTCCTGGGTGATTGCTCTTCCCTCCGAGGCAGCAAAGCAAACAATGGAAATAATTTATGCTTGACTCTGATCCACATCTTCTGTCAGCCCTTGGCACATATCCATTAGGAAACAAGTTGTCCTGGCTGAATTCCCAAGTGAAAAAGAGGTATTTCATTATGTTTCCTATCAGTGTACATCACAAAACCAGCCTGGCATTAATTGCACAGCAATGGTTGCAACAAAGCATCTCCTACTGCAGTGGTAGGAGGAGAGGGGGGCGGCGCAAAGCAAGCCTGGAGTGCCTGGAGTCTCCTCCTAAGCCTAATTAGATTTAGAGGACCTTTCTGTTTGGAGCAGGCTTTGGATCTGACCCAAGAAGAGCAGCCTGAGGCGAGGATGATCAGTAGAGAAAGATTCAGGGAGCTGGAGGAAAACAGTCCAGATCTTGCCTGTGCTACTCATTGTTAGAAGTCCCAGCTTGCATAGACATTAAAGGCTTCCTCAAATGCTACACTGAGTTTAATTTGTAATCTCTGGTGAAATATTTTTTTCCACTGCTACTTTTAGGAGGAGGAAAAAAAAT
This sequence comes from Geospiza fortis, assembly GCF_000277835.1. Classification (NCBI taxonomy): domain Eukaryota; kingdom Metazoa; phylum Chordata; class Aves; order Passeriformes; family Thraupidae; genus Geospiza; species Geospiza fortis. Next base: position 2,862,488 of record NW_005054389.1, read on the forward strand.
CTAGAAAAAGTTCTTCATGGGAATGCATGAATGGTATAATATCCCATGGGAAAAGCTCTCTGTTTCTACCTGCCTCCTTCATTTTTAAGAAACCTTTTCCACCTCTCCCTTATGGATAGGAGAAGCAGGGAGAAAGACTTTAAAAAAGGATCAGAGTTCTCGAACATTAATAATGCTCACAGCAGAAGTCCCAAAAGGCCCCTAAAAAGATTATTTTAATAGGAAAAATTTGTTTTTGTGTCTCCAAAATTGTTTATTAGAATCTTAGCAATTCCCTCGCTCCATGCCAGAGGAAATCTCTGTCAGTCTCCAAAAATCTGATTCAAAGGCAGCACTCTCATTTTTACAATTTTCCATTGATTTACTTCCTGGTGCCTGCCAGATCACATAATCCTGGTTACATGCTTCATCTTCCTGCTTCCTGAGGCTCTTGGTATTTCTCCTGAGATTTTCTTCTTCCTTTTTAACCTCGTGTACATGTCCTGGTCAGTGAAACCGGAATTCATCTACTTTTCTTCTGGCTTCCCTGTTTCAGACATCAGTATCCTTGTCTTCTGTGTTTTTCCTCCCCTCAGAAGTCCAGAGGGACGTGAGTTTTGCTTTACAATGTGCATGCTTTTCCCTGCTTATTCACTGCTTTCTGAAATCTGTGATTTCTTTTGCTAGGGAGTTAAAATATCCACAAAGAAAGCAGCAATCCTATAACTATCTTTTGAAAATTAGAAAAAAAAAGAAGAATTTAAAGCATCAGCTGCATGCTTTCAGTTTCTTTACTAATCTCTTTTCTTTTGGTTTTTTTGGTAAACTTGATGGTTGTATACCTGTCTGTGGCAATTCCTCACTGAGTCATGGGAGGAAAGCTGATCAGGTCAAATAATGTATCACAAATTTCAGTCTCAGTTCTGAAGAGTAACAACTTTGCAGTCCCTGGACATGAAACTCCAAATTCTGGGTGGTTTTTTTTTTTTTTTAATGATCAGGGTAAATAGCTACTTTAGTTTTTAGAGAGCTCACCATGTAAGTATGGAATCATAGTCACATGAGATCTGTGAATGGGAGACACCTGACTGTCTCCAGATCAGAAATGAGTGAGAGCATAAACAAAGGCAAAAGGGCTAAAATCTAAATTGTTAAGATTAATCAGGTGTCTACAACAAGTGTAAATTACCTCAAAATGTTTTTACATCTGTATGGTTGTGGAAAAACATCCTTGTTGAAAGAGAAACAAACAAAACTGATTGGGGATTTTGGAAGAAAAAGCAACCAACATTAGTCATAGGGAAATATTATAATCCTCTTTATTTGCTTTTAAGCAATTTTCTGGATTTTTTTTTACCAGAATACAAGCTTACATAAAAGTGATGTTTCTCCATTGAATTTTAGAAGGGTATTTCCCTCCCAAATCTAGCTGATCTGTGGCTAGATTCTGATTTTCTCTCAGAATCGTTCTGCACATCTCACACCGTTGTCTTTAGGCAAATGAATAGCCGGGAAGTTTCTCTCTGAGGTGTTCAGAGTCCTCTTTTAAAAATGCAACGAGACTGCAATCTTTAAGGAGATGCAAACAGCACCTCAAATTCTCCAGGGATGTTTTGACTCAAGGAGCAAACCTATTTTCCCCTCAATTGACTCAGTAATGAAAGGATGGAATGCTGGAAACATTTATTAGCTGCTAGGTGAAGTGGAGAGAGACAAGCACTTGGTGTGGTCTCAAATCTTTATCAATTAGCAAACGCAGGTGTCAGGGAGACAGGGAACAACACAAATCCTGTAGCAGCAGTGGTGCAGTTCCCATTACCTGCCTGGCTTTCTGCAACCTAAACAAATTCCCTGCACCTTCGTTTGGAAGGAGGTGATGTTTTAAAAAGCCATTTCTGTTAAATCGATGCTATTGACAGGAGATCAGTCTTCTCAAAAGCGTTAATAACTCATCAAAGCACATTACCAGCTGGCTGGTTTAAAGGCTATCTGAATGTGTAATTAAAGTTGGATTCCACTGGTGGAATATGATGTGTCAGAGATGAACTGCAAGCAGCGTTTTGTTTGCCCATGGTGCTGCTTACAGCAGCTTCAGGCTGGCAGGGAGAGTGAGGAGATAAACTTGCAAAATTTGCAGCTTGGCCAAGTGGTGTGGCTCTGCCTTTTGTCCCTTTTCCTGTTCGTGAAGGGTCAGTCAGCACAACACGTGCCACAGTCTCAGTCTGCTGAGGATGCTGGGCCAGCCCAGGAGCTGAGAGCTGGCACCAGCATGAATAATTGCAGTGCTGACATCATCTGTCTGGAAATATAATACATGAATGATGGTAAAAGACAGCATGTCTCAAAATCCAAGGTGAAATAATGAGTTGAACATTGTCGTTTTTTTGTTAAATATTTACCTTCTGCTTGAATTTGAGGTACCCACTGCCCTTCTGTGACCTTACAAGATATATCCCTTGGAAGATTTCTGGCAAAATTTTCACAACTGAACGTTGTTCCTTCAGCTGGGGGCTTCTCAAATGAATTATTCTTTACTCAGCTCTGATACACGCCTCTCATATCCACGTGTGCTGCCCTGGGTGCCTCTCCACAGGCTGGTTCCATGGCAGCTGGGGCAGCTCTGCCATCAGGAGCCTGCAGGGCTGCTGGCTGCCCCCCCCAGCAGCCTGGTCCCAGCCCCTTTGGCCATTCCCTGCTGGCCTGAGCAGCTTTCTGGCCAGCACACACCCTCTGGGCATGCTATTCCTTGTCCTTTGTTTATCCATCCCTCTGCCAGGGTAATCCTCAGGTTAGGATACATGAGAACATGTTTTAGTGCTGCTGTATAGAAATTGGAGGTATTGGTGGGAGGCTGTAACCTCAGAGAATTACCAGTCCTTTCATTTAGGATCCAAACCCTGGATTTAGGCATTCTGTTCTCCTGCCAGGAAGAGAGAAATGCAAAACATTGATGCCAGAGATTAGAATGCACTCTGTCCTGTGTTTCTGTTTTCCTCCTCGTCTTTTCCCAGCTCTGGAGCTCGCTGCAGAGTGAGTGAAGGTAGAGTTAAAGGCACTGGCGTTCTCAGTTTATTGAACAGCACCTCTGTAGTTCATTAGCATCCAAATGACTTTCAGCTGATTGTCTCCTTGGTCACACTGCTCCAGAGCTTACAGGATGAAAGTACCAAAAGTTCAGAAATAATGGGTTGCATTGCTGCTGAAGGGAATATCTGATTAGTGGAGGCTTGCCCATGTACTGTATAGAGGAAATACAAAAATGCAAAGGAATTTTCATTATTCATGTGTAATCACATTTTAAAAACACTAATAATTAGGCAAACGTTTTTGGAAAACATGAGGTACTTTATTCATAGTTTTCCTGTGTTTTGCAGAGCTTTGATTTTTATGTAGGTAATTAAGAAAGACGTTATGAACTCTAATAATTGCTAGGCTGGTCTCTTTTAAGGAAAGAGTTTGAATAGGAGTGAGGTAAGAAAAAGGATTGTGGCTAACTTTTCTCTCTCAGACTCTCACCTGTGCTAGGCTGGAGTTGAACTGAGGATGGGCTCACTAAGAGGAAAATGGACTGGCATGCCTGTGTTTTGGTTAGCTGATGAGTTCATCTGTGGTGGTTGAAACACAAGTGAAGTGTGACATGTTTTTATAGGGAGAGGAGCTCTACTCATTCACTAATGGACTAAAAAGAGACACTGCAGTGTGAGAGTGATGTGCTGAGTGAGTGCCCCAGCCTGGGGTAGCTGGGGTGCTGTGCCTCAGCAAAGGAGGTGTTTTACAGTTCCACATGAAGGAGTTTCTTGTGCCAGTTCTCCCCAGGTAGCAGCATCAGAGGTATTTATATCGCTCAGTGATATAAAAATATGATAACCAAATGGTGCAAAGAGATAAAAGCTGCTATCTGCTCCAAACAAAAAGGTCACTAGGGTCATGAAAAAAAACCTTTGCTGGAGCCATTTGCATTGTCAGCTCTTTCTGTGGAAATCCCTGACTGCAAAACTTGGAGGTGGTCCAGCCCAGCAGCTCTGGGATTCACCTTCATAAGGAAGAATAACAAAAATCGATCTGGTAAAGTGTCTGCATGGAAAATGAGAAATTCTGCAGCAGGAGAGCAGGGGAAATATCTGAGGTGGTGTGTGAGAAGCAGCACCCAGCAGTGTCTGATCAGGGGGCCACAACCTGCCAGCTCTCTGTGGCAGCCCCAGGTGTGGCTGCAGGCTGTCTCTGCCCTGTTTCGCTGCCTCAGGTCCTGGCAGCTCATGCACCAGGGAAATCTGCAGCAGGATCCGACCCAGCCCCTGCCAGCTCAGCCTGTGCTGGGAGCAGGGGTGGCCTCTCCCCTGCTCAGCTGAGCGCTTTCTGCTCTGCCTGGTTGCACTGCTGGGGCACTCTGTCATTTTTCAGCTTGCTGCACACAGATGTAAGTTACTAATGTATACATTCCAGGCCTGCCACCGCCTAGGGTTATTTATGAACTAATATTTTCTTTATCATTAGGTAGAAGTAGTTTTAGTGAATACATACTGAATGCATAAATCTGCCAGCTCCACTCAAGTAGGGGGCAGCAGCTGGAAAAGAACATGCCAGTTTAGGCAAATTTCAGAGAAAGGATTTTTTTCTCTTTTCATGGCCCGGGGTGAACCTGATTTGAAGGCTCATTTCTGATGCATTGGTACAGAGGTATAGCCTTTTCTTTAGGCAAAGTAAATCTTTGGGTAGCAAAGCCTGCTGAGGGTGTCAGAGAGTCATTAGTGCAGGAGATCTGTTGTCTCAAGATGCTCTGCACCAACCCAAATCATATCCACCAGATGCACTGATTTCTGCTTCTGAGTAAAGGAACCTAAAGAGTCTGGACTCCAGCTGGCCATTTAAAATAAAAATCCATTTTCATGGCACATTTCTTTTTTTTTTTCTAAAGTACTACAAGTTTAGTAGACAAGAAAGGAAAAGATAATGTTTTAATTATATCCATTTTACATACAGTGAACAGAAACCTGGGCTGTATTTACTCCATCTTTTGCAAAGCAGACAGACCTACTGCAAGCTGCAAATGCAGAGTTACTGTCTGTCTAGACGGCTGGAAATGAGTCTCCTGTGCTGACTAAAGGCTTCTCTCCAGTGAGTGCAATATCCATACCCACAAGTGCCTGGCAGCCTGGCCTTGCATGGCACTAGCACTGTATAACCAATATGCTATTTGCAGAACTTTGCATGCGACCAGCTTTCTGCAATGTGGATTTCCACCATGTGCTGACTGCCTCCACTGTATTTTTAGGAAGAGAGGGTGGCTGGATCTAATGTCACACTGTCCACAAGCTGTGCTGTGGCATAAACCTTGTCACAGAGATTACGTGGTTTGTTCCTCTGTTCTCAGAATGCAAATTCATTGCCTGAACAAAAGGCTTTTATGTCTTGTCCATACCCTCAGCTGTGTCCCTGTAGCAGCTGCCTTTCATGAGGTGCAGTTTAACACCTCAGCAGAGCAGGCATTCAGGGGCTGTAAGGCAGGCAGGTAAATTGAGTGTGTCTCCTTCCTGGCACAGCTCCTCCCCGGTGGGTGGCAGTGAGCGATGCTGCTGCTCTGAGCTGTAATGCTCTAAAGACTTGGAGACCATCTGTTTGAAAAAATGCCTCTTTTACCTTGCTGGCCATGTCTGATGGAAGCCATCACAGCAGAACAAGGTACTCTAAAGCCATTTATCTCATGCTGCCACTGCGCTCCCTTTCTCTTTTTATCTTTCATTCTCTCTCTTCCCTTTGTGAAATATCAAGAAACAATATCAACACATTGCACTAATCAAGGAAGCATCTGTAGCACCTGCTTTAGCTTTTGCATCTGGTGTGAATAAATGCAAGATGTGACAGGTTTGACAGATGTAATGTCATGGAAAGGAAAGCAGGACTCGCACTCTGGGGCAAGCACAGGAAGAAAAATGGGAAGAAAAGAGTGAAAAGGACATCCTTTGTGTCACACTGGCTATTTCTATCCAGTGCTTTCCCCATCAGCTTGCAGCAAAGAGGAGGGTTTTGCTCTGGCAATGACTCTGGGAAAGCCAGGGAGTGATCAGAAGGGTGCACTATATCTTTGTCCCCACAGTTCTGGGGGAGCTGTGGTCAGCTCTGAGCCCAGCCCGTGTCTGCAGCTCTGGCCAGGAGCTCTCATGGACAGTTTTATACAACTGGTGCAGGTCCAGAGCCCTGCTCTGATCTGACTTGACAAGGCACCCTGTGGGCAGAGCTGCTGCTCTGCACCTCTCCTCAGCTTGTGCAGAGTTGCAGAGCTGAATGTGTGGCACTCTGCAGTCTGTCCTGCTCCCTCCCAAACTGCTGCTGAGGCTGGGACAGACTGCCACAAGGACAGCCCTGGGCTCGGGAGCAGCACAGCTCTCCTCTCCTCATCCCTCCTGTGCTTCTCCTGCAGGGAAGCCAGAAACACAAAAGTGGGGTTCTGCAAAATCTGTTTTGTGCCACAGAAGTGTCAGCAGTGTTGTAAACAGAGTAGCAAAGCTCCATTGATATAGTAGACAAGCACAAAAAAGGAGAAAGCTGTGTATGTGTGTTTTGTTTATTTGGGTTTTTTTCCTTTTCTTTCTAAATACCAACCTTCAATCAGTCAGATATATTGAGTAGTTACCAGGGGTGGCCAGTGAAAAGGCAGAAATTCATAAGGAGATGCATTGCCCTGGTAGGCACAGAGTGTCACTCCATATGAGGGCAATCAAAGGAGATATTCTGACATGTTCATAACTCAGAATACACTGTACTGACCCAAATTATCTCTAACCTTCTGAAAAAAATCCCTTCATTTCGTAAAGATTTAAGTACTGTTGTGAGTTATGAGCATCATATTTGGGCATAGTTAGAAACTTTAACTACTCCCAAGCATGTGAAGAGGAATCTGCATGCACAGACTGGGTTGTGTTTCTGTTTAAAGGCAAGAACAAACAAAATACTGCTATAACCAAGTAGTATTAAACTGCATGTTAACAGGACCTACTATTCTCAAAGGTGCTTTATTTGATCAAAATCAGGCTTTTGTCTCTAAAGTTTACATGTCTCCATCTTTCTTTCCTCAACTTTAATTCACTTTATTGAAATGGACAATATCAAAGTACTGAGGTGTTTTGGAGCCAGTTCAGTCAGAAGCTTTAAAAATGTTTTTACCTTTATGCACTAAGGAAATCAATAGATGTGTTGAATCTCAGTCTACAAAGCACGCTGGAACCAGGAGGACAGAGTGACTGGGAAAAATGAATTAGAGAAGTGACAGTTCTGGCTGCCATCAATTTCCTGCAGAAGTGACATGTTTATCATGGAAGTGACTCCAGCAAGCAGCTGCATTCCCAGCAAGTGTCACAGATCTGAGAAGATGCAATCTCTCTTTCCCTCATGTCAGATATAAAAGCCAGCTGTAAAATGGCCTTTGGAGACAAGCAGGTTTGGGTTTTTTTTGAGCTGACAACACATTATTCATGTGTTAGGCACTGTGGAGATGGCTGGGATTGCTGTCAGACTCAGGAATCTTTTTCCATTTTATTTTAGAGGCAAACATGAACAATAACATGAGGGGCAAGCCTCTTCATCCCCTCTCCTTTCTGTTGTTTCCCCCATTCTCCAGGCTGTGTAACTTTCTGAGCAGGACATTTTGATGAGTAAAGTACAGAATGCAATACGTGAGGAATCCCAAAAGGCAGGCAGAGTATGCTGCTTGACTTTCATGTCCTGCTCACCTTCAGCAATAATTTGGTGCCTTAAATGGTTTCCATTCTGTAAATTTGATGGTGCGTGATATGGGAAGGGGAGGCAGTGTGAGGGGGGAGGCAAAAAGGAAGGATGAGTAAAAGAGCAGCTCAAAAATGAAGTAACTACCAGAAAGTCCCCTTGAGGGTGGTTGTGATTTTTGAAGGAAATTATTTCCAAGAAGCAAAAAGAATTTTCACACTGGGAAAAAGAAAAAAAAAAATCCTGCTTTTAGGTTTTATACTTGTCAGGACTTGCAGGCAGTTGTAGTGGTTGGTGCATTTATGTTAGGTATGAGTTTAGTGCTGCAGGGTCCAGGCCACAAAGTGGAGAGAAAATGGAGTGTGCCAAAAGCTGTGAAAGCTCACAGTTCTTCTGGCCCTGGTGGGGATGCAACGTGAGGGACATCACAGCAGGACAGGCTGGTTTTGGCACCAGCACAGTCTTCACCACTTAGTTTTTCTTCTGCAAAATAGAGATATCCTTCAGTGATTAAAACAAAATCTGTTATGGACCTTTAGTTATGATCCCTCTTGTCATACAATCTCTTTAGATAACAGATAGTGCTATCTTTGATTTGAGCTAAGTGTATAAAAATGTATGTTTGTTGCAGGGCATAGGTGCCTGATGAACAAAGTCATGAAAGAAGCAGTAACTATGTCAAGAGGCAGTGTTTTATAAATAACTAACACATTTAAAGTCTCTTAATGTTTATAACTCATTTGCATACAGACTTATGTTTCTGAACATCTGAACTGCTTTTAAAATATTTGCCTTGAAAATAGTTTGGCATTTATGTAGTTAGGGTTTTGTTGTTTGGTTTTATTCCCTCGAGACTGTGGAGTTGTTGGGAGAATATGAAGAGAAAAAAAATTCATGCTGCAGGTAGATAAAATGTCTGTTATAGAGGGATGGCCCATGCAGCCCTTGCAGGGCCAGGAATGTGAGACCTGTGTGACTGTATCAGTCACTGCCTGTGTGATGCTCTCTCTGTGAATGAAATCTTCATTTCACTCCTTTCCATGGTCCAGTGGTGCTCCTAGTCACCCATTTTGCTGAGCAGGGTGTGCAGGGCTCACTTCTTAGAAAACACATCCTATCAGGGCCAAGAAGAAACAAACAGGCACTGCAAGAATTGTGCCCTGCTGTAAAAGAAACGTTAAGGCAAATTTTCATCATTTGATATCAAAATATTTTACATAAGTGTAAGCATATTTACCCAAAGAAGCTTAATCAGAGGGTCGAGTTACAAGTAGGAAATCTCAGAGCTAGTTAAGAATTTGTCCTGGAAACTCCTTGGAATGGTTAATTAAATTGCTTTTTCTTGTCTCCCTCTTTTAAATACTGCTCTGTAGAAGGAAGAAAATATACTTCAGGGAAATGTTTAAAGTAGTTTAAAATTTATCCAGGCCATGTAAATCCTTTTAGTTCAATTTTTATGCCGCCAATGATTTCTGTGAGCTGCTTTCAGTTTGAAATGCACTTAGGCAGTGTTTGTATGAAATAAACAAATGGAAGTCCCTCTTTTTGCACATCATCAATTGTTCTCCTTTTCCTAGTCAGGGGTGCAGAAGAAACATTATAGATGAGAGAGACATGAGCAGATGAACCTGGGAGGGACCAGAGTTTGCTATGAGTGTTTGCTGGGCCTAGGAGACATAATTGAAAATGTATCTTTATTTTTCATCTTCATTAATGTTTGCCTTTATAAAATTGCTGATAAATTGATATATAGCCCCTCTCATAGAACAGAAGTCCGTTCTCATTTCTAGACCTGTAAAGACTTGAAGTTTTGCATGGGAAGCAGTGTAAATGGTGTGGCAAACTTTGAGGGCAGCTCAGTCACAGCAGGACTTGAGTCAGTTCAAATGGCTGAGAGGGTGGTGGGGAGCAGACAGACACCCTTGTTGAGGGTCTTCAAAAAATCCATCCATGGTACTTTTTTTTGTTGTTGTTATAGAACTAGCACAAAGCAGAAAAGGATGCCTCAAAAATAAAAAGGCTTGGAAAACATAAAATGGCTAAACCATAGTGACCAGTGACAGAATATTCAGGCTATTTGGCAGTTTATAGTTGCATTTTTATTTCTGAACTTGTATCCTGAGCCAGTTCTCCTCTAGGGAGCTGTACTGACAGCAGAGGTGGGAATGTGCCAGTGGCAGCAGTGCTGCTTTGGCAGGAGGTGGAAAGGGATGATTTATTTAGGGGTTCAGGCAGGGCCACTGAGGTGTCTCTAAGTATGGCTGGTTTGTGCCATTTACTCACCCACTGCACACTGAGCTCTCATCATCTGCACTTACAGCAGCACCAAAAATCTAACCAGAAAATACAGCATTCCCAAAAAGCTAGAGGAGATGCTCCAGCACGGCTGAGATGTTTTCCAGTTTCATACTTTCATTTTAAACTAAGAAATTAAAGTAGCCTGAGGAAAATGAAAGTGTTCAATTGCATGGATGGAAATTATCTTTAAGTGACTTTGGAGCTGAAGTGTAGATATAGAAGCAGGAAAAGTAAAAATTCTGATTTGTCTGTTCCTCAGCACGTCATTATGGGAAAAATCCTTTTTTCTTTTCCTCTCCTGACCTCGTTTGAAATGATTCTGAACTGCCACCTGTAAGAACAGGGGAGTGGCAGGAGGTGAGAGTGACTGAGTGTTGCCTACATTTATTAGTAGAATTCTTCTAACTTTAGAAATGCTCTTTTGGACCTGAAAAACATTATCTTCTGCTTCCAAAGTTTTGAGAAGAAGCAGAGAGCTTGGAATTAATTTCACAACATTCTTTCTGTTTAAAATACATTTTGGCTAAACGTTTCACAAGTTTGGCATTTTAAAATAAAAATACTTTGTAAATATTATTAATACTGGGTAAAATGTAAATTCATTTAACAGCTGCCTTATATATCAGGGGTTTTTTTTTACTTAGAAAAACAACCAAGAAAACCCCTTCTTCACTGAGATTTCTGCTTGCCCAACTCTAAGCCTTGTCAGAGGCTGTCAGCAAAGGGTAACTGCAGAGGAGCAGGTCAGACAGGAGAGCTCAACATCCTCATTGCAGGCTTGTCTCTTTTCCAGATTTGCTCCATGATACCTGGAGCGTTACCACAAGGAGTAAATCTTACTTTGGAATTACAAGACACCGTTTTTTATTAAGACCAGAGAACTGCTGTGATAGGGAGTTACACAAAACCAGAATAAAACAAAATCAATGTCCCCCTGGCCAGGAAACAATCCTTCCACACACAACAAAACAAAGAGCTTGTTTATTGAGAATGTTTATAGGAATTTGTGTTGGGATATTTTCAATTATGGTGACTTGTTTAAGTTTCCATAAGGCAAATAGATGCTTGAGCTAAAAATTCTTGTAGAGGCAGAATTCACTTCTCCTCACACTCATGCCAGCTTGCTTTATCTGTATTTATACACATGTGCCATATTTATATATTTTTCTAGACAGTTCTCATTATTACCACCAACCAGGGTTGGAGAAGGAAAGTGCAGATGATGAAATAAATTGGAGTGTAGGATGAAAATTCTGCTTTTTCATAGGAAAGCTGTCAGGTGGATTAATGGCTGGGCTGAGCCAAATAGCTCCATTATCAGATCAGATAAAGACCTCTCCCCTCCCTGGCTAAAATAATTGAGAAAGGGGCTCTGATATGGATTTTTTGAGAGATGAACTCCTTGAGAGTAAATTAAAGACAGGATAATAGAGTTCCTCAGTACGCATGTGTAACCACTGCTCTGATAAATTGGGATGAATGTAATCTTACATAGGCCAGCAGCATCCAGGTCTGTCAAAACCCCAGATATATCTGTATCTATCAATACAGATGTGTTTTATTTTCTTGCAGGACTAGGAAGGGAGCTGCAGAGTGTATGAATGAAATGGAAAATCACTGCAGTGGGTATGTCATACCCACACAGACTGAAAACTCCATTATCTTCCACTCAACCATAAATAACACCTTTGTTCAGGAAAAAGTGTGTGTGTGGGGATGTGCAATAACCTCTCCCAGCCTAGCACAAGGAACACAGGAAAGCAAGGAAGGGAATGAGCTCAGTGTCCCATCCTGGGCAGCACCTGGGACTGTGCTTGCCCTGAACCCTCCCATGGAGAAGTTTTGGCAGGAATTCCAGCCTTCCATGCCCACAGCAGTCACTGAGGCTCTGCAGTGCCAGGAGGAGCTCCCTGGATGTGAGCACAGGTGCTGTGTGAGGGGCTGCTGGGTGCTGTAATGCACCATTTCATTCCCCTGGAACTGAATTGAATTGAATTAAATGTGCCATTCACACAGGGATGAGCTCCTCCTGGTCCCACCATGGCTGCAGCGTGGGGAGGCTGCTGATCTGCACCTGCCTCACAGGGCTGGGCTGAAAAACTCACAAAACAAAGGGAAAGGAGAGGTCAGAGGAACTAACTGACAAGATGAACAAGACAAATGATAAAGGAGGCAGGGGAGGTGGCTGGCTGTGTGCAGAAGGGCTGCAGATGAGATAGGAGTGCTCCAAGCAGGGATTGCAAGGTGACTTGGCAACGTTCTGCTAATATTTGACGGAATAAACATCATTGGGGAAGAGAAATTAGCACAACGAGTTTTATCACAGAGAGCAGGGAGATGATCTGCCAGAAAAAGTTTTTGAAAGGCATTAATAAATGGTGAAATGAGCCTTTCAGGGGCAAGAGGAGATGTAACATTGAGTGAGATTTTTTAAAGTGAAATTGGAAATCGAAGGTGTGGTGTGCTAATGTAGGCAACTTTGGAGTTTTGATTTTCTTGTACACCATTGGTTCACATGGGCTTGTCCCTCAGGGATGTAGTGTTCTAGGGAAATAGTAATAACTAAGAAAAGCAAGTTGGAGAAAATGCATCAACCCTTTGACAGCATGAGAATTGAGTGTATAATTATGCTCAGCCTTGTTCAGAAGCCAGAATAACAACTTGCAGTTGTCTGTGTAGAGG
>NW_005054389.1:2875178-2892225 GCF_000277835.1 Geospiza fortis
CTTAAATTTCTTGATGTATGCTGACTCTTTAAGACCAAAGTGCAACATATCTTTGTGACACTGCTTGTCTTTAGAGAAGCTGTTAATTCCCCATCACTGCATTTATTTGTATTTATTTTGTTATTTGTTACAGCTTCCAACAATTTATACTGTGGCATGCCACAGCTACAGTTGTCTCTGGCTCCTTGTGCCAGTGGACCCGTGCAGCATTGCTCTCAGCAGAGCTGGGTTTAAATCAGCATCTCTGTCACATTAATAGGCTGTGAGCAAGCACAGAGGCAGGAGTTTGCTCTCTGGAGCCCTGTGATTTCTGCCTCCTCTGCCTGGCTGCTGGGGGAGCTGGCTCCCTGTTTCTGCTCACCAGGTGGAACAGCAGATGAATGTGTGTCTGAGCCTCCCTCCTGGCTGGATCTGAACTGATTCTTTTTCAGAAGTACTTTGCTTCTCACAGGAATATTATCAGTATTAAGATCTGAACAATGATGTTTTTTTCTTTCATCCATGTTCCTGTATTTCTCTGCTGTTTATCTTCCCTGGGTTTGCTGTATGTCACCCCTTTCAAAATGCTGTGTCTTCCTTTTTCTTCTGTTTAAGGATTTGATTTGCCTCTGGAAACCTGGTGGTGCAGAAATTATTTTTCAGGGAAAGCTCTTAAAGGGGATCTGGTTACCTTCAAGTCCACACTCATCATCAATGCTTTTGTTTGGCTCCTTATCCATCATTCCTGAGTCATAGTATCCATTCAGAGATCTCACTGAAGGCAGAAGAACCTCATGCTTGTCTTTACCATATCACCTCTTTCCTAGCAAATGCTCCATACTATGAAATGTCTTCTCTCTGTTTTGCCTTCACCTATTTTTTAATTTTTCATTAATTAGCTATGTGGCCTTGGTAAGGAATGCTTAACAGAACTATTTTCTCATCATGTACCCTGCCTTTATTCCATTCCCCTTTGAAGATAAGAAGGGATGGATGTGAGGGAGTCACGGCATGTTTCAGACTGCCTCCAGAATGCATTTCCCATACCAGGGATATTCCCCTTTTCAGCCTATCTGACCCCTGATAATTGCAGTGGTGCTTTCCTCCTGCTTGCTTGCAGACAAATGCTTGGAACAAGGTGCAGAGCTGTAATCTGCTCTGCAAAGCCTCTCTGAGAGGACAGAACTGGCGATGCTTTCCCCTGTTGAGAAGCCAAGCGGAACAGATTAACACACTTAGTGCTAACACACTTCTCAGTCTCAAGGGTTCCACTTGTTCTTGCTTCTTCAAAGCAATTAACTGTATATAAATTTGATTCTGTATGGTATATGCCTTTTGACTGGTTTAAGATCTTCTCCTGGTGGTGGTGAGGTTTTCAATAAAACATGAAATAATTTACGTGACTGGATTACCCAGGGTCCTCTTTCCTACAGCCCAGTGTGAGTAATAAAAATGTGAGACCTGAAATATGTCTGTGATCTCCAAAGCCATAATATCCATGCTACTTAAAACCTATTTAAATTACAAAAAAAAAAAAAAAAAAAAAAAAAAAAAAAAAAAAAAAAAATTAAAAAAGGAAAAGTAAGCTGATTTTGCTCCATCCTTCTATCTGAGAAAATGACCTGCATAACAATCAGATGCATTTTACTACTTAATTCTTTATTACAGGATTTTGGAGAACCAAATTATTTTCTATCTCCTATGCAGGGTTTTTGCTCTGCATATTCAATCCTGTCACTCTTTTGTTATCTTGCTTTCCAAGTTCTCAATTTCAGAATATTAAAGAAATAAAAATTGACCCCTCTGCATTATATAGAAGGGAATGGCAGGAAAGCAAAGTGACAGGAAAAGCTTGTGGGAAAGCAAAGCAGTGATCTTAGATCCCTTACTTCATTTCCTATTTCCCTACTGTGACTACGTAACCATTTTGTTTCCCAAACATCTTTCAGCTGGGTTCCCTCTAGGCCATCTCAGATCCTCTCATGCCTGGTGTGTGCTTCCTGCAGGAGCAGCCTGGCTCTTCCCTGGATTGTGTGCCAGTGTCACAAGGCATGTCCCCTCTGCTTGTTAGCAGCATGACCAGCACTAGCAGGCTGCTCACAAATGCCAGCTTTAATTACAAATTTTGCTTGCAAGGGGAGCACTCAGATTATGCCTGGGTATCTTAAAAGGGCCTCTTGCCTTTTGAGCCCTGACTGCTGTGTTTTGAAAAATAATAAGGCTTCTTGTGATGACCAGTCCTTGCTGTCACCCTGTCCTGGGAGGAACCCAAACAGAAGCAAATGACAACAGACAATCTTGAGCATCTTGAGCTGGCTGGTGGTAGGAAACAATGCAATTTCCCATTAAAAAAAGAATTTAAAAAATGCACTGGGAATAAGTTGCTTGCATTGTTTTCTCCAAAGAACGCTGACCCTTTGGCTCTTGCTGTTAACCATTGCAGAGGTGTCTCAGAAGCACTCAGTGTGAAACACAGAGCACCACAGTCCTCTGCCTGCCTTGTTGGAAGCTTGAGTGACCCACAGCTGTAGACTCATCACTATGCACAGGAATGTGAAAACAACTGGCCACTCATTTCCTCCTGGATGATGAACTGCCTTGTGTGTAATCTTGCTTAATAAATGAGCCCATAATAGTTATATTAGCTGCCATTTTGCCAGTGTAAAGTGGATGAAAGCATAATGATGTTTACTCTGTAGGCCCATAACACTTTCATAGAAATATAAAGAAAATCTGGGAACTGGGTCATAGAATAACATATTGCTTGAGGTATGCATCTGTTGTACTATTAAAAAAAAATATATATATATGTAAAAATCATATATAGTTAGTACAACCCAAGTCTGGGCATTAGATCATGGCATACTTTAGATTCAACAAACTTAACATCAAAATTGTCTTCAAAGCCTTCTCATTTTGGGCCAGCTTTACTGCAGTGTGTAACTCAGATTGTTGAATGTTTCTGTGCAATGCTTGAGAAAGGTGGCTGGAAATTGATCTGCTTACTCAGAGTTTGTTCTTCAGGGAATTGCACAAAGAGGAGTTGTACGTGGTGAGCTGGCCAAAGAGTTCAAGGTCAGCCTAGAAGCTTGGCAGGGCTGTGCTCTTTCACCCATGATATTCAATTATCTTGCTGACTGCATGCGGAGATGAGCCCTTGGTGATTACAAAGGAGAAAGCAAAGTTTGGGGATTTTATTGGTATGTTGACAGCTTTTTTAGACTTTGCTGCTGACCTTGGGTATATCTGACACACAGAATTTTTACAGAAATCATTGCTTCGTAGAGAAAACAGATATTATCCTAAAATATGGGGCTAAGGCTTTTGTGGTCAATGACCAGGAGAACTTTTTTCATGTCCTTAAAATTGTAGGGTTAAGAAAGGCCGGAGGAAAAATTCATGTAAGTGGCTTTCTTTCAAACTAATGATACTTAATCCTTTGTAATTTTCTTGGATTCTAATCTGCTCTCTGCTGGTATAATTCCACTAATTTTCTGTACCATCTCAAAGGAATGAATTGTCCCTCACTCAGGAGATATTAAATAAAACCAAGGAAGGTGATTTGCATCACTCTGAGCTGCCTACTTGACACTATTTTTAGCCATGGAAAGTGATGGCTGCACTCCAGCTCTGAGAAAAACTCTGAGAGATGAGTGCATTGATTCATTCAAACATCTAAGCACATTCTTAATATTTCTCCTGGCTCACGAGCTGGTCACTCAAAAGCAAGTTCTTGGTGGTCTTGTTCGTTTGATTGGTTTTTTGATTTCTTTTTTGGTTTTGTTTTCCTAAGACAGCATAATATGGTGTGCCCCAAGCTGCAGAGGTTCTAAAAAACAAAGTGCAGGTCATATGCCCAAGGGGTGCAAAGCCACAGCCCTAAATTTGCTGCTTGTTGATTTATGGGCTCCAAGATGCAAGAATAAGAGACAGAAGTCAAGTCAGTAAGTTCATTGCATGTTTAATTCGTAGGGATATGGTCAGCTGACATACAATTCTGATTTGAATAATTTATTTTTTGTACCATAACTGTTATTAAATTAATACCTTGAGAAGGAAAAAATTAATTGTTATGGGTTGATTTTCTTTATGGATCTTTTAGGAGCAGGTCTAAGTTAAAATCTAACTCGTTTTTTAAATGACCTTATACAACTTTTAAAAGAAGGGTTTTTTGTCCCTTTTGCTTTTTCAAACAATTTAGTTCTCTGGTTAAGACTTTCTGGGTCAAAGCAGCTACTTCTAGAAGAGTCAAGCTGCCCTCATACATATTCCATTGCAGAATATTGACATCATGTGAAAACAGTGGTGATTAATCCTAAAATACTCTAGAGTAAGTCACCGAATAGCTGGTGCCAGGGAAATTAATTTTAGCTTAGAAAATCTATACTTAACTTTGAGTTGAAAACCAGGGAAAAGTGCTACATGAGATTCAGGCAATAGAAAACTTTTCTTTTGAAGGTAAATATAATTTTCTCATCCACTGCAGTCATTTGGAACTAGGAGTAATCTTTTATTCTTGAGAACCCCTCTGGCACTCCCCAATTCTCTCCCTCCACTGCAGTCCATGGTTTTGATTAGTGCCATAGGGGCTGGACTTAGGTGAGCAAACAGAGACACAAACTCTCACTTAAGAGCTGCCAGAAAGAAATAAGCACTTCCAGGGTGTGTGTCCTCTCTCCTACAGTATTTCCATGAAAGTCAATGCTGTTCTAAAGCATCCCTTTCCTTCTGCTGACTCCCAGGGAGTTTCTGGTCATTAGCACAGATTTAGGCGTTTGCTCAGCAGCCACCTGAACCTGCTGAGCTCCTGGTCACTGTGACTGTGACAGTGTCTAGAGTGATCATTAGGAGGTTTCTAGGGCTGACTGTATGAAAAAGAAATAAGTGGAGAAATATTAAAGTATAAAGTGGAAACATTTGTGCTTTAATGAAAAAATTGTAAAGTTTTCTACTTTGGTTAGAATTTCCTCCATAAACAAAGTGCTTGGTGGTTTTGTCTGGTTGTAATGCTAAGGATATTATGCTTAATCTGATTTTTGAAATATGAGAGTCTGTGGATCAGGGCAGTGGTCACCCTTTTTCAAAAAACCAAAATTAACTGTCCTTACTAATGGAGAATATTCTCTGGAAAAAAAAAAATAAAGCGAGAGAGCCATATAGGGTGCTCAGGGTATCTCCTAGCTTATTTTCTGATTAAAAAATGACTGTGGCAGAAATCAATATTGCTTGATCTAATAAATCCTTTGCTACCTCTGTGATGACATATATCCTCTACCCAACTTTATCCTGGTTAAATTTCTCCTAGAACAAACATTAGATACTAATTCAACCAGGTGAGTGATGGACTGAGTGAAAAGCTGTGTTGCTTTATTTTAGCTGCCCCTGGTGTATTCAGGAGTGGCAGAAGCTGCCAGCTAGAGGGGCAGCAGTTGAATACCCATGGCAGAGGCAGCAGGCACAGTGGTAGAGCCTGACTCACTTGTGCTGCCCTGCCCAGAGGCAGATCCAGCTGTGGCAGAAGGAGGAGTATTTTCTCTTCCAGCTCAGTTAGTCTTTGGATCTTTCTGGGAGCTGGGGAACAATTAGAACCAATATAGTATCAAATCAAAATAGTAGGAATATTAATAGGAAAGAAATACATCTGTATTAAAGAAGATAAAATGGCTTTGTGACAATGAGTGCACCCTGCATGTGCCCATTTTGACTTCAAGAGAATAAAAGAGCAGCAGCCAAAAGATGCGGAGATAGCCTTGTTCCAGCATGTATTATAAATAAGTGAAAGGAAAAGGAAAAGGAATGGTGTGATCATCCTGCTCAGGTCCTGGGAGGCTCCTCTGTGCTGCCTGGCAGGACAGGGAGGATGCTGCGTGCAGGGCTGTGCCTGGCACAAGTGGAGTGGGCTGCCCCAGGCAGCTTTGTGGCTGGAGCTGAGCATTTCACAAGAAACCTCTCAAGGCTTTCTCCATGTAAAATAAAATGCCTCCAAGTTTTTTTCTCTGAAGGAGCATAGCTCTGGTCTCTTAAACTCCACTCAGCCTGCTGCTTCACAGTGCATTTCCCAGAGCACAGTGCATGTTGTAGCCCTGGCTGGGGGCTGCCCAGGACACAGTGCTGGCAGGCAACATTCATCTTCATTTCATCATCTCATAACTGCAGGGAGGCCACTGTACCAGCCTCAAAATCCCTTAAGGGTTTTGAAATTTGGAAATGCTACTAGTCACCTGTAGCAGCTTTCCAATATCCTGATTGGATAAGTAAAAAGACTGATATTCCCTTTCACTCTGAAGCTTTATTTTATCTCAGAGTTGATATTTCTTGTATTTAAAATGACTGTTTTGCTATAATAGCATAAACAAGGTTAGAAAATGGTTCATGTTCTGTAAGGATACAGTTTGACATCACTGAACGATATGCAGGAAGGTTAATATGGATGCATTACCAAAAATGTTCAAGGAAGTTTGCTGCCATTAAGCTAAAAAAGTAATGCAAATATATAAAAAAATCTCTGCAGGAGAAAAGTTGATAAGGAAAATTTCAAAAGAAAATGTTTTAAAGTACATCACAGAAAAGAGATATTTTAGTTGTATTGTTAAGGCATGGCATAAGAATTCATACACCTGATCCAGGGACTGGGCCACAGAACATCACACTGAGTAGGGCAAAAGGCACAGCTATAAATATTTTTACCCTAGGAAATGCTAAGGCTTTTTTTTTGAGGGGTGAAGCCATCCAGATGACTTCTCCAAAGCATCCTACTTCAGCCACAAGAGCTATTTGTGGTAATTAGTTTCTCCCTGAGTTGAACTGGTTTTGAACAGGCACAGTGCTCATCAAAATATTTTTAATTCCCTCCAAAAGAATAGAGAGATGGGTTTAAATGTATGTGACAAATGAGTTCATTCAGTGATGTTTCTGTTCATTATTCATTACAGGCCACTGAGGAGAGGTTTGCAAGCAGTAGCACTTCAGACAGTCCTGACATCCCTGACTCGAAATATTCTCATGCTGGGGCTCTTCTTCTAGTCTGGCTTTTTTTGACAATCACAAAGCTGAAAAGCATTGAAGTCCCAGAATCTGACTTCACTTTTTCTGTTTCTGGCTGTGGCCCATGCTGGGAGTCTGTCCCTCCCAATGAAGTGCTTGTCTTCATCTGTGCTGTTCTGATGGTTGTACCCCACCACGGTTTTCCCTGGGAGCCTGGGATTCACTATTTAGCCTTTTGTTTGTGTTTCTTTTCACATCTTCCTTTCACACACTGGGATGATGTTCTCTCTTTGCAAGTGTCCGGGCCCAGGGACCAGAATTCCCAAATTCCCACTCTCAGGTGTGCTCCCATCACCATGGATGTGCTGGGGGCAAGGGCTGGCTGTGTGGGAGGCAGAGCTGTGTGCTTTCTGCACTGCTCACCTGCCCTGGGTCAGGCCATGGGGGAGGGCAAGGGGAGTCACTGGAGTGGGCTTTGCCTCTGATTGTGCTGTGTTGACTTGATGGGTGTCAGAAAACAGCATCTCACACGTGCCAGTCCAGCAGCTTTTTAAAGAACAGGATTGCTAACGGTTAAATCCCTATTGCAGATAACATTAGGCTTGGAGATCAAGCCCAATTATTTTCTTTCTGTAACTTCTGCCACCAATCCTTTTGTCACCTGCTACAACCTGTTTAATTAGTGTAGCACTGGGGCTATTTTTATGCACACTGCCAGTTTTACTGGTCTGGTTTTTTTCTGGAGTGCAGAAGAGAAGTGGATGTCTCCAGCAGAGTGAGATTTGCTTCTCAGAATCTCTGTTTTCTTTATAGCTCCTATCTAACAAGAGGACAGCTTGTTCTAACTGGTGTCTGCTGATGGCAGATTTCAAGGGTTTCCAGCCTGGAAAAAGGAGTGGGTTTCCACCCTCCCAGTGCATTCCCTGTGGCTGAGTGTCATTGGAGAGGGCAGCTCCAGCTGCCACGAACCTGCTGGAAATGTCTGTGTTAAGATTATATCCAACAGAGGAGTTTGCCAGAGTTTGCTGAGTAGTATGAAAGGAGCACAGTGTGGCAGCATGGCAGTGAAGTTTTTGGTGTATCTGAAGTCTTGTTCTAGTTGCCAACTTTACCCCGTGGTCAGTTGCTCAGTAAATTCATTTGTATTTTAACTCCACAGAAGTCTGCTGACCTCGCAGAACAAGTGAAGGAAAAGAAGTCATCTTTCCAGTCCTGGAAGTGTTGTAGGGGTTCCAATTCCCACTCTTGAAAATGCTCCAATCTGCTGACATTTTATTTTCTTTCTCTTATTTCTGGCTATCATAGACATGATAGGTAAAAAAAGCTATTCTAGATCAAATTCAGATTTCATATGTCTGCCAATGAAAGTTTTCTTCCAGAAAATACCTTTTTAGTTACAATTAATCTTCAACTTAAGTTTTTTTTAAAACAAATTCAGATGAAGTGTCTGCCATTTCTGCTACAAAGCTAAAACACAACGATGAATAACTTTGTGTGGGAAGTCCTTGACAATTTTTCTTTTAATATGATATGTGGCAACTTATCACCACCCATATTTCTGATTGCTTAAATGGCTTTCAATCCAGAAGATAGTATTAGTACAGCATGTTTTTCTGTTTGATGCAGAAATTTGGGGTATGGGATATTTGACTCAAACCCAAACACTTACACCCCGCATGTTCCCACTGATTTTGTCATTGCAAATCCCAATTACTCAGGATGCCATGCTTGCTTTGCCTGAGCTGCTTTTGCTGGTGGTAGTGTAGCTCATCAGGAAGAAGCTGTGCCTTAGGTGTGCAGGGTCTCAGGAGCAGGAATTCTTTCCTGACTGCTGTGGTGAGGCAGGTTTTCTCCCTGTGACAGACAGTGACAGGCTGCTGGACCTGCCAGAGGAAAAGGTCTGCCCATGACAGGTGCTGAACATGCTGGGAAAAAAATTATATAGAAGGCACTTCTGCCCACAGAGTTACCTGGAGGTGTGGAATAAAAGTTCAAGATGAAAGAGAGAGTGCAAACAGGCAGCTTAAAAGAAAAGGAGGGCCCTGGGCTTGCCTGTCCTGTTCAGCCCTTAAGGAGGGTGAGTGGAGCCACAGCCTGAGAGGGGACAAGTGTTGTCTGTGCAGAGAATGAGGTGTTGCCACCACTGGAGAGATCATCTGGGATGGACTGCAGCTCTTATCAAACCAGAGGGTTCTGAAGCACCACAGGCACAGTCTGCTGCCCTGACAGCCCTCATGAGAGGAGACTAGAAGGGCTTTGTCTGTTCCCTTGAGCCTAATGAAGGGTGAGAGACAATATGAGAATAGCCTATAAATACACCAGGAGAGACAAGAGCTGTGTGGATGAGAGGAGTGTGCTGGCACAAAAGCCAAGAGCAGGTCTGGTGCCTATGAATAAACACAGGCTGTGCCAGAGAAGCACATTCTGATCCATAAAGGATGGAAGTTTGACATGACAGAGACAGAACATAGATTTTGGGGAGGAATATGACTGTTTTATGGGACAGTTTATTTCATAGGTTGTCCATAATAGCAAGTGAACCAGGCATTCTATTCTATTCTATTCTATTCTATTCTATTCTATTCTATTCTATTCTATTCTATTCTATTCTATTCTATTTCTATTTCTATTTCTATTTCTATTTCTATTTCTATTTCTATTTCTATTTCTATTTCTATTCTATACTATTCTTCTGTCCCTGTCCTGGGCTTGTTGTGATTTGGAGCCCACCAGCCAAGTCAGTCCCCTCTCTCTTTACCTTCTTCTCATTCTGCTCCCACTCTCAGGAGTCTCCTATGTGGGGATCTGTACTCTCCTACAGCCAGTGACACCTGCAGGAGGGGAAGATGTCCCCTTGCAATGTCCCTTTTTGCCAGTGATTACACCAGAGCCCATGGTGAATGTGCAAAACATTTTGTTTTCTTTTAGTATTTTTCTAAGAAAAGCAGTTGAATCCCTTAGACTATGTTTTCCAGTGAGATCTTCCTTATTTTCTGTATGGGGAAGCCCTTTTAGCAGTTATGACTCTTAGTGTGTCTCCCACTTTGCTTCTGAGATGATCTAACTGTTTAATGTTATACACTGATTATTTACCAGATAAAAAAAGGAACTTCACCTGGTGTAGTGTTAGGAATATGAAATTAAATTGGTTGACTTGGATTTAGGAATGTGTATGTAAAGATCCTCTTCCTCACCCTAAATCCAGTATCCCATTTATTTCAGCTGTGATATTGTACCTCATTTATTTTAGCTGCAGTACTTTGCTTATAAATAAGGTATGGGATCTTAGTTCTAGATGTTTCTCTGAAACACTTCAGCTTGTAACTTTTAATTTAGCTGGTTAGATAACACAGTAATTACTGATGGGAAAGATCAATTGCCTCCATTGCATCCAAGCAGAACCTGCAGCCATCCTGCAGAAGGATATGTTTCTGCACTGACCTACCCAGCAGCAGCAGAAATCCTGTGTTAGCTGAGGTGCATGAGTGCTTAGAGAGGTGAATCTGGATTGAAGTGTGGTCTCTCATGTTTTCAATACTGAAATCCCTTTTACCTGCTATATCATCCATAGTGCATTTCAGCTCCAGGCCTTTTCATATATTTTTTGTAGCTGTATAAAAACCTGTTTAGGGTTAAGGAGCTATGCCCAGCTCTATAGTGTCTGGTTTTATTTCTCCACTCCCCATAAGGATAAAGGCAAAGAAAGTCTCCATTTGGATGTATTATGAGAGTATGAGAACCCTGTCTCTTAACTGACATATGATTTAATTTCAGATAGCTTTAATATGTGGATAAAACTACTGGCAATGTTTCCAAATACATTTTCTTGCTTTTGTTCTTACTGTTGATCATTAAATATGGTGGCTAAATAGCACCATATCACCCATATGGTTTTGTTCTTGGAAATTTTCTTGAATAACAGCTGAAGTAATGCATAAAAAGTTGCAGCAATTTAAAACCTCAGCTTTATAAAACCAAGGACAGGGCCTGCTAACAGAGTATGAAAGCAATAGCAATCTGTGGACTCTGCTTTCTCCTCAGACTGAGAAGTTGCTTCCATCTGCACAAAGGGTTCCCCTGCTGCAATTCTGGCTCAGCTTTGCAGTCTGTTTGTTACTACTTTTGACTTGATTATTGTTTAATTGGAGAGACTTAACATAAAAGTTTGTTACCAGGTGCGACACACAGTGGTTGGAACACGAATTCAAGCAGACAGGAACCGAGAGGTAAATCAGGGCTGCTTTCCCAAACTCCACTTTCCTGCATCCTTGCAGGAGCATTTGGAAATCTGCTGGCCTTGTTTACAGCCTCACAGGGTTAGGGGCCACAAGA
Organism: Geospiza fortis; assembly: GCF_000277835.1. NCBI lineage: Eukaryota > Metazoa > Chordata > Aves > Passeriformes > Thraupidae > Geospiza > Geospiza fortis. The sequence goes on from NW_005054389.1 coordinate 2,886,474, forward strand.
TGTCAGTGTAGCACCAAACATGAGGCAATGGCAAGTGGGTTTGTGCAGCCCCCTTACACTGTCCTGCCGAAAGGCTGCTGACTCTAACCACAGAGGGAGGCACAGAGGTCAGGAGATGGCCCATGGGATGGGGAGCTGAGCCTGGAGCACGGGGAGCAGCCAGGGAAGGCAGGAGCAGGCGCCTGGAGGGCTGGTATGGAGGTGAAGGGCTGAGTGTGCCTGCAGGAACTGGGCAGTGCAGCTCCCCCTTTTCTGTACAGCACAATCCCCTGGGCTTGCTCAGCTCCCTCAGTCACACTCAACCTGTTGGCTGCTGCTCACTGGCAGTCAGGAGAAGTGTGCATTACTTCACAGGTCCTACTCTATTACTATGTATATAGCAGTAATTCTTGATACTGTGGGGGAGCATTGTTGAATAGGGGTGAGACAAAGCACGTGAAAGAAGAACAGTTCCTTGCATTGTCCTCTGGGTGACTGCTAAAGAAAATCTGGTTCTGAAATTCTGAGACTGATAATAGCTAAAGAGACATCTCCAAAAGCTTGGTTTTGTTGTTAGTTTGTTTTCCCCGTTTTCTATTTCTAGGAAGTATAGTATGAGTCCAATACTGAGCAGCAAAGCTGTTTGTTAAAGGCATCTCAGCACACTGGAACTGTGCTTTTCCAGGAGTGGCTGTTTCTGGGTGCAAAAGGAACACTTGCTCTTTGCCTGTATGTATCTGTGTCCCCAGTTGTGATAACAGAGGAACCCAGAAAAAATGGCACTGGAACAGCACAGAGATGTCTGGGCCTGATTCCTGAAGTTAAAACAGTTGTACAAACTAGTCCATTCCCTCACTCACTTATTTGTTCTCTTCTCTTTTCCCTCAGAGGTGGTATCTCTTTTGGATTTGCTCAGTTTTCCTTACATGTTTTCCTCTTCCAGTTCAGATTTGTTCAGTCACAGTATGGGTGATTACAGAAATGAGACAGAAATTGAGAATCATGGACTCATTGTCAGCTATCAGATTTAAAAAAAAATAATTAAAGGAAACCAGCAGCTGTTTTATGATGTGCCAGATGAATAATTTCAGAACATATTTTATTAAAGAAGATGAAGTGCAGTGCTAATCTTCAGGAAAGTTTCCCTTCATTAGTACAGAGCTGTTAGCACAGTTGTGGCCTGGAGCTAAAGTTGTGACTGAGCACCACTCTGAGACTCAGACATCTGTGTTTGGGATCTGTTTGGCTCGGGTACTTCCAAAATACTCCCTGTCTCTCTTATGGACTGAAGCTAAAGCCAGTGCCACAGATTTGAAGAGCTGAGTACTTAGAATCCAACGCTTGGCCACCATTTTCAGTTTGTGCCTCTTTAAATCTTTGCTTTTTGAATTGCCATTTCCCAGGCTGTTTGTCCATGAGGACAGGCTGTGGATATCACTGGGAAATGGGAGCCATGGCTGGGAGAAGACTCTGTGGGAGCTGCTAACCCATCTCTGTCCCTCCAGGACAAAGACAGAGCTGATCTGTACAGACCAGACATAATGACATGCATTTCTCTAACTCTTATTTTCTCACAAAATGTGTGTTCTGCTTAAACAGGTCTCGCAGTGTTGTGGGTTTTGAAACTGCTTGGGAAGTATGAACTGGGAGTAACAGAAACTACAGCATTTCCCTTAAACAAAGTTTGAAGCAGCACTTCATGCAGAGCTGCCAGTCTCATCCAAAGCAAAGCAATTGAAATGACAGAAATGATTTCTGAACATCACTGAAATGTGATTTCAGTGTATTTCACATAAGTACAGTTTATTTTCATTGATGAAAATTGTAAAAAAGGTCAAAGCAGATAATAGTGACACTAAGTCCAGACTTGCTCGAGCTCTTTTAATCTCTGTGGCCGTGCAAGCCAGCAGCTACTGAGTGTTGCAGGGTGAGTGCTGAGCTCTTGGCTTTGATATTTTTGTAAAAACCACTGGTTCAGTGACAAAATGATGACCTGATAAACCTTGTTTTATCGCTATATTACTCACTCTTTTTTATTTGATCTGTGCTATGGTTGGATATGGCCATCAGAACACCCAGGCAATTTTGTTTTGCACACTAAAACCTAATCAGGCATTACCTAAACACTTTCTTACCATTGTAAGTGACAGCAAGGTTTGATCCTTTTTCTGCCAAAATCAATACATGAAAACTCACAAAGATAATACTTTAGATGAACTATGGCACTCATCAATTCTCCTCTTCTCTTTCTCTGATTTTTTGAACATAAAACGTTCCTCTGTACATTGTGGGCTTTTCAAACACAGATATGTTTGGACTTTTTTTTGGGTGAGAATATAAAGTGCTAAATCTTCATTAATGTAGGGGTCCCTATAGCAGATGCATGTGGATAGATACTCTGATTTTTATTACAGCTTGTTAAATTATTACCAGTCTGTTCAGCCAAAGCATTATGCCTTAGGTAGAGGAATTAAGAATAATTAGCCTGCTTTGTTATCTTCATTGTGGTAGTGGAGATGGGTGAGTAGATTTTGAGCTGGCAAATATACTTGACAATATTTTAAGGTTGTTTCACTTTATGTACTGGTTAAGGACAATCTGGTGTTGGTGAAGCATCTTGTGGCAAATTGAGCTAGGAGAAAGGAAAATCAAACAGCTTGGCTCGAGATAACATTCTTTTCACTTCTGTCAGATGTGTACACTACACCGACTTTAAAAGCTGTGCTTTGGTTTCACTTAAGTGCAGCAACTACATATTGCTATCACCCCAAAGAAAAATGCAAGGAGTCTTCTAATCACATGGTAGATAAGAAAAAAAATTAGTTACTTTTAAGGGCTCATTTGAGAATGCTAAACTGAAGTATGTGTTTTGTGCTTAGTGTTTAGTATCTATTGATAAATCCAGGCATGAAAGGCTGGGAGTGCTGATGCACCTCCAAGAACACATCCAAATGATAGAGATAGCTTTATACAATGCATTTATCTGGCAGAGACATGAATGGATCTCTGTTTCTCCTCCTTTTGTATTAACATGAATGGATCTCTGTTTCTCCTCCTTTTGTATTAATGCACTTTGGTTCACCGCACTATCCAGTCACCTTTTGGTGTGAATGGAGGCAATTACTTCATTGATGTCCTAATTACCATCAGGTTGTATTGTTGTTCAGTGACAGATGATCACTGTATATTTGACCATAGACTTACAAACCCCTTTGTCCTTCACGTTGCTCTCATATACATCACAGCCAGCACAAAATCTGCTGTCATCCTTTGTGCTTTTGGGAAGGTGTCCTTTGTGCAAGGCTGGGGTTCAGAGAAAATCTTTGTCATGCAGGCTTGTATCGCAGCTTTTTCCCTTCAGTCTGCTGTTCCTCTTCAAAACCATTTTCCCAGTCACTCTGGAAACAGAAAAAAACCCCCAAATCTTCTTTGACCAAATACTCACCCACCCCACCTCTCCCAAGCTGCAAATCCAGAAGTTGAAAGATGTAAAAAAGTTTTGCTCCCGAATTTGAGCCATCTCCCTTGGCTCAGTAGAACCTGGTTATTTAAAAACACACACATGCTCCTTGCAGGGCTAGCTTTGGACTATATATGATGTCAGCTGCTGCTTGTCCTTCCACATCTCAGTCTGCTTCTAAAGAAATGTGGCTGTGGACCTCTGCCTGCCTGGCACTGTTTGTCCTGCCAGGTGAGGCAGCAGCTCTGAGATCAGTATTAATGAGTGTGGGAGCAGAGCCACAGCTACAGGATGAAATCAGCAGGTCGTGCTTCCCTTGACAAGGGATGACAGATTATCCACACTGTGTATCCTCACTGTTTGCGGGCCTGTGTCACGTTTGTTTCCAGCACTGATGCATTTCAGATTTGCAGTATTTTAATGTGACAAATAATGCAGATGAAGAGAATGTCCGCATCTTTGGCAGCGGAATTTTGCACTTTGGTGTATTTATAAATATGCAGTTTGAAATGGGACGCTGAAAACTAATTACCGTTTAAAAAAAATATAAAGGTTAATAATGCCCAAAGAGAGATTATGGAAAAATGGAAGTGCTATGTTGAAGAGCTGTCCAGTGTATTTGCCCAGATAACCCAGGGCCAGATGATATCAGATATCAGATTGCAGATGATATCAGCAATATCAGCAGTGCTCATGCCAGTGAACACCTACCTCACTGCATTTCACCACTGCTGGGAGTGCTCAGCGCTGCTGTCAGCTCTGCTGCCCTACAGAGATCCTAGGAAACTCTTAAATGTTATTGAAGCTCTGTTAATCTCGCAGTCACCTCACCAGCAATGCTTATGGGACAGCTGACTAAATACAGCCATTGTAAACCTGACTTCAGGTACAGTTGATTAGTAAAATTGGATGGATAAAAGATTTTTGCCATGGGAATTACTGATGACCATTTATTTGCAATTTTTATTTTTTATTCTAATAATGCTGGGCCAAAACCATACTGGCTTGTCAGGGTCTGTTACAGATTTAAAACGTGCAAATTTGCCCAAGGATAAACATAATCTTGTTTAAATCAGGTTAGGTCAATATTCAGGTCAATAGTGTGAAGAAATGACTACAAGAGCTGAGCTAAATTTCTGTGAGGATTCAGGTTTGGGTGGATCTGAAACTTGCTAAAACCTGGAGAAAGATCTGGAATTCTTGTGTAGAATTGCACTGGCCTGTATGAATACCCATAGTCCTGGATGCTGCTTATAACTCGTATTCTAAGCACAAGTGTGTTCAAGTATAGCTGCAGTTTAATGTGGGAGAAAGGCTGAGTAGTAAACTTAAAGTAAGCTGGTGTGAGGCTTGTTCCTCCTAGAAGTTTGAAGGAAATCGACAGCATGTTTTTTAATAACCCAAATAGTCACTGATTTGCACTTAGCCTCAAAAAGAAGTGCTTTATTTCCTTTATCTTTACATGAAATGCTTTCCTCCTCCTTTTAAAGGAAAGCTTCAAAGTTGTCAAGCCAAAGTGACAATAATGCTGTTTGGAAAAATTCTCTGTGGTATGAAGATTCACACCAAATGCTCTGAAGTGAATAAAATCATCCTGAAAAATAGTGCTTGAGCATGAAAGGGCATCTCAGCATGTTTGAGTGATTTGAGTATCTGAGCAAGATGCAGTCAAGATTTATTTGATCTGAGTTTCTCCTATGAGCACTAAGATTCCTGATAGCTAGAACAACAATTACTCAGTAGCATCTTTGGGATACCATCTACTTGTTGGGAAACTTCCTGGAGATCATTTAGGGTTTTTTCCACCACTATTAGCATGGCTGCATCGTTCCTTATCTTTCTTGGGGAATCGGGAGGAGGGCAGTGTGCCTTGTGGTGCACCTCAGAAGACCAGCTGTGCACAAAGCAGAGCAATGCTGTGATGTGCACATAGGTACTCCTGAATCACAACCAGATGTATCTTTAATTTCAAACTCAGCAGCCATAGCCATCCCTTTCAGTGGATTTGAGTGACCTCAGAGTATTTCAGAAATAATCCAATTAACTTCAGACTGCATTTTTACCACGGAGAGCTTTCTGTCTTTCTGGCCTTTTCTTGGAGATTCACTTCTTTTCAACAGATCAGCAATACCAAAAAAATCTGTTCCCTGCTTTTTTGCTTGCTTTTCTTCATGTCTTCTTGAATAAAGCCAATTAGGTCTCTGAATGGGGAGCTTTTTGGGTTTGGGGCTTTGTTTGAATAACAGCCTGGAGGACGAGGTTCGAGCACCTACGATCTCTTGATGGAGTGTCACAATTTGATTTTTCAAAGTG